>NC_080468.1:9639487-9939487 GCF_030265055.1 Doryrhamphus excisus
TGCAGTTCTGGTGGCCAAGTCGGTTAGCCGGTTCTGGTCGCATCCAAACTGCAGGCCAACTGTGGTACCTGTGTGGATACGTGCATACATACATAAATACATACATACATACATACTGCAGTTGAAGAGGCCAGGTTAGTTAGCTGGGTGCAGACATACATACTGCAGTTCTGGTGGCCAAGTCGGTTAGCCGGTTCTGGTCGCATCCAAACTGCAGGCCAACTGTGGTACCTGTGTGGATACGTGCATACATACATACATACATACTGCAGTTGAAGAGGCCAAGTTAGTTAGCTGGGTGCAGACATACATACTGCAGTTCTGGTTGCCAAGTCGGTTAGCCGGTTCTGGTCGCATCCAAACTGCAGGCCAACTGTGGTACCTGTGTGGATACGTGCATACATACATACATACTGCAGTTGAAGAGGCCAAGTTAGTTAGCTGGGTGCAGACATACATACTGCAGTTCTGGTTGCCAAGTCGGTTAGCCGGTTCTGGTCGCATCCAAACTGCAGGCCAACTGTGGTACCTGTGTGGATACGTGCATACATACATACATACTGCAGTTGAAGAGGCCAAGTTAGTTAGCTGCGTGCAGACATACATACTGCAGTTCTGGTGGCCAAGTCGGTTAGCCGGTTCTGGTCGCATCCAAACTGCAGGCCAACTGTGGTACCTGTGTGGATACGTGCATACATACATACATACTGCAGTTGAAGAGGCCAAGTTAGTTAGCTGGGTGCAGACATACATACTGCAGTTCTGGTGGCCAAGTCGGTTAGCCGGTTCTGGTCGCATCCAAACTGCAGGCCAACTGTGGCACCTGTGTGGATACGTGCATACATACATACTGCAGTTGAAGAGGCCAAGTTAGTTAGCTGGGTGCAGACATACATACTGCAGTTCTGGTGGCCAAGTCGGTTAGCCGGTTCTGGTCGCATCCAAACTGCAGGCCAACTGTGGTACCTGTGTGGATACGTGCATACATATATACTGCAGTTGAAGAAGCCAAGTTAGTTAGCTGGGTGCAGACATACATACTGCAGTTCTGGTGTCCAAGTCCGTTAGCCGGTTCTGGTCGCATCCAAACTGCAGGCCAACTGTGGTACCTGTGTGGATACGTGCATACATACATACATACTGCAGTTGAAGAGGCCAAGTTAGTTAGCTGGGTGCAGACATACATACTGCAGTTCTGGTGGCCAAGTCGGTTAGCCGGTTCTGGTCGCATCCAAACTGCAGGCCAACTGTGGTACCTGTGTGGATACGTGCATACATACATAAATACATACATACATACTGCAGTTGAAGAGGCCAAGTTAGTTAGCTGGGTGCAGACATACATACTGCAGTTCTGGTGGCCAAGTCGGTTAGCCGGTTCTGGTCGCATCCAAACTGCAGGCCAACTGTGGTACCTGTGTGGATACGTGCATACATACATACATACTGCAGTTGAAGAGGCCAAGTTAGTTAACTGGGTGCAGACATACATACTGCAGTTCTGGTGGCCAAGTCGGTTAGCCGGTTCTGGTCGCATCCAAACTGCAGGCCAACTGTGGTACCTGTGTGGATACGTGCATACATACATACATACTGCAGTTGAAGAGGCCAAGTTAGTTAGCTGGGTGCAGACATACATACTGCAGTTCTGGTGGCCAAGTCGGTTAGCCGGTTCTGGTCGCATCCAAACTGCAGGCCAACTGTGGTACCTGTGTGGATACGTGCATACATACATAAATACATACATACATACTGCAGTTGAAGAGGCCAGGTTAGTTAGCTGGGTGCAGACATACATACTGCAGTTCTGGTGGCCAAGTCGGTTAGCCGGTTCTGGTCGCATCCAAACTGCAGGCCAACTGTGGTACCTGTGTGGATACGTGCATACATACATACATACTGCAGTTGAAGAGGCCAAGTTAGTTAGCTGGGTGCAGACATACATACTGCAGTTCTGGTTGCCAAGTCGCTTAGCCGGTTCTGGTCGCATCCAAACTGCAGGCCAACTGTGGTACCTGTGTGGATACGTGCATACATACATACTGCAGTTGAAGAGGCCAAGTTAGTTAGCTGGGTGCAGACATACATACTGCAGTTCTGGTGGCCAAGTCGGTTAGCCGGTTCTGGTCGCATCCAAACTGCAGGCCAACTGTGGTACCTGTGTGGATACGTGCATACATACATACATACATACTGCAGTTGAAGAGGCCAAGTTAGTTAGCTGCGTGCAGACATACATATTGCAGTTCTGGTGGCCAAGTCGGTTAGCCGGTTCTGGTCGCATCCAAACTGCAGGCCAATTGTGGTACCTGTGTGGATACGTGCATACATACATACATACATACATACATACATACTGCAGTTGAAGAGGCCAAGTTAGTTAGCTGGGTGCAGACATACATACTGCAGTTCTGGTGGCCAAGTCGGTTAGCCGGTTCTGGTCGCATCCAAACTGCAGGCCAACTGTGGTACCTGTGTGGATACGTGCATACATACATACTGCAGTTGAAGAGGCCAAGTAAGTCAGCTGGGTGCAGACATACATACTGCAGTTCTGGTGGCCAAGTCGGTTAGCCGGTTCTGGTCGCATCCAAACTGCAGGCCAACTGTGGTACCTGTGTGGATACGTGCATACATACATACATACTGCAGTTTAAGAGGCCAAGTTAGTTAGCTGGGTGCAGACATACATACTGCAGTTCTGGTGGCCAAGTCGGTTAGCCGGTTCTGGTCGCATCCAAACTGCAGGCCAACTGTGGTACCTGTGTGGATACGTGCATACATACATAAATACATACATACATACATACTGCAGTTGAAGAGGCCAGGTTAGTTAGCTGGGTGCAGACATACATACTGCAGTTCTGGTGGCCAAGTCGGTTAGCCGGTTCTGGTCGCATCCAAACTGCAGGCCAACTGTGGTACCTGTGTGGATACGTGCATACATACATACATACTGCAGTTGAAGAGGCCAAGTTAGTTAGCTGGGTGCAGACATACATACTGCAGTTCTGGTTGCCAAGTCGGTTAGCCGGTTCTGGTCGCATCCAAACTGCAGGCCAACTGTGGTACCTGTGTGGATACGTGCATACATACATACATACTGCAGTTGAAGAGGCCAAGTTAGTTAGCTGCGTGCAGACATACATACTGCAGTTCTGGTGGCCAAGTCGGTTAGCCGGTTCTGGTCGCATCCAAACTGCAGGCCAACTGTGGTACCTGTGTGGATACGTGCATACATACATACATACTGCAGTTGAAGAGGCCAAGTTAGTTAGCTGGGTGCAGACATACATACTGCAGTTCTGGTTGCCAAGTCGGTTAGCCGGTTCTGGTCGCATCCAAACTGCAGGCCAACTGTGGTACCTGTGTGGATACGTGCATACATACATACATACTGCAGTTGAAGAGGCCAAGTTAGTTAGCTGCGTGCAGACATACATACTGCAGTTCTGGTGGCCAAGTCGGTTAGCCGGTTCTGGTCGCATCCAAACTGCAGGCCAACTGTGGTACCTGTGTGGATACGTGCATACATACATACATACTGCAGTTGAAGAGGCCAAGTTAGTTAGCTGGGTGCAGACATACATACTGCAGTTCTGGTGGCCAAGTCGGTTAGCCGGTTCTGGTCGCATCCAAACTGCAGGCCAACTGTGGCACCTGTGTGGATACGTGCATACATACATACTGCAGTTGAAGAGGCCAAGTTAGTTAGCTGGGTGCAGACATACATACTGCAGTTCTGGTGGCCAAGTCGGTTAGCCGGTTCTGGTCGCATCCAAACTGCAGGCCAACTGTGGTACCTGTGTGGATACGTGCATACATATATACTGCAGTTGAAGAAGCCAAGTTAGTTAGCTGGGTGCAGACATACATACTGCAGTTCTGGTGTCCAAGTCCGTTAGCCGGTTCTGGTCGCATCCAAACTGCAGGCCAACTGTGGTACCTGTGTGGATACGTGCATACATACATACATACTGCAGTTGAAGAGGCCAAGTTAGTTAGCTGGGTGCAGACATACATACTGCAGTTCTGGTGGCCAAGTCGGTTAGCCGGTTCTGGTCGCATCCAAACTGCAGGCCAACTGTGGTACCTGTGTGGATACGTGCATACATACATAAATACATACATACATACTGCAGTTGAAGAGGCCAAGTTAGTTAGCTGGGTGCAGACATACATACTGCAGTTCTGGTGGCCAAGTCGGTTAGCCGGTTCTGGTCGCATCCAAACTGCAGGCCAACTGTGGTACCTGTGTGGATACGTGCATACATACATACATACTGCAGTTGAAGAGGCCAAGTTAGTTAACTGGGTGCAGACATACATACTGCAGTTCTGGTGGCCAAGTCGGTTAGCCGGTTCTGGTCGCATCCAAACTGCAGGCCAACTGTGGTACCTGTGTGGATACGTGCATACATACATACATACTGCAGTTGAAGAGGCCAAGTTAGTTAGCTGGGTGCAGACATACATACTGCAGTTCTGGTGGCCAAGTCGGTTAGCCGGTTCTGGTCGCATCCAAACTGCAGGCCAACTGTGGTACCTGTGTGGATACGTGCATACATACATAAATACATACATACATACATACTGCAGTTGAAGAGGCCAGGTTAGTTAGCTGGGTGCAGACATACATACTGCAGTTCTGGTGGCCAAGTCGGTTAGCCGGTTCTGGTCGCATCCAAACTGCAGGCCAACTGTGGTACCTGTGTGGATACGTGCATACATACATACATACTGCAGTTGAAGAGGCCAAGTTAGTTAGCTGGGTGCAGACATACATACTGCAGTTCTGGTTGCCAAGTCGCTTAGCCGGTTCTGGTCGCATCCAAACTGCAGGCCAACTGTGGTACCTGTGTGGATACGTGCATACATACATACTGCAGTTGAAGAGGCCAAGTTAGTTAGCTGGGTGCAGACATACATACTGCAGTTCTGGTGGCCAAGTCGGTTAGCCGGTTCTGGTCGCATCCAAACTGCAGGCCAACTGTGGTACCTGTGTGGATACGTGCATACATACATACATACATACTGCAGTTGAAGAGGCCAAGTTAGTTAGCTGCGTGCAGACATACATATTGCAGTTCTGGTGGCCAAGTCGGTTAGCCGGTTCTGGTCGCATCCAAACTGCAGGCCAATTGTGGTACCTGTGTGGATACGTGCATACATACATACATACATACATACATACATACATACATACTGCAGTTGAAGAGGCCAAGTTAGTTAGCTGGGTGCAGACATACATACTGCAGTTCTGGTGGCCAAGTCGGTTAGCCGGTTCTGGTCGCATCCAAACTGCAGGCCAACTGCGGTACCTATGTGGACGGACGCACGCACAGACAGACGCACGCACAGACAGACGCACGGACAGACAGACGCACGGACAGACAGACGCACGGACAGACGGACGGACAGACGCACGCACAGACAGACGCACGGACAGACGGACGGACAGACGGACGGACGGACGGACAGACGCACAGACGGACGGACAGACAGACGCACGCACAGACGGACGCACTGACGGACGGACGGACGCACTGACAGACGGACGGACGCACTGACAGACGGACGGACGCACTGACAGACGGACGGACGCACTGACAGACAGACGGACGGACAGACGAACGCACAGACAGATGGACAGACAGACAGACGGACGCACGGACGGACGGACTGCAGGCCAACTGTGGTACCTGTGTGGATACGTGCATACATACATACATACATACTGCAGTTGAAGAGGCCAAGTTAGTTAGCTGGGTGCAGACATACATACTGCAGTTCTGGTGGCCAAGTCGGTTAGCCGGTTCTGGTCGCATCCAAACTGCAGGCCAACTGTGGTACCTGTGTGGATACGTGCATACATACATAAATACATACATACATACTGCAGTTGAAGAGACCAAGTTAGTTAGTTGGGTGCAGACATACATACTGCAGTTCTGGTGGCCAAGTCGGTTAGCCGGTTCTGGTCGCATCCAAACTGCAGGCCAACTGTGGTACCTGTGTGGATACGTGCATACATACATACATACATACTGCAGTTGAAGAGGCCAAGTTAGTTAGCTGGGTGCAAACATACATACTGCAGTTCTGGTGGTCAAGTCTGTTAGCCGGTTCTGGTCGCATCCAAACTGCAGGCCAACTGCGGTACCTATGTGGACGGACGCACACACAGACGCACGCACGCACAGACGCACGCACAGACGCACGCACAGACGCACGCACAGACGGACAGACAGACGGATAGACAGACGCACGCACAGACGGACGCACAGACGGACGGACGGACGCACTGACAGACGGACGGACGCACTGACAGACGGACGGACGCACTGACAGACGGACGGACGCACTGACAGACGGACGGACGCACTGACAGACGGACGGACGCACTGACAGACGGACGGACGCACTGACAGACGGACGGACGCACTGACAGACGGACGGACGCACTGACAGACGGACGGACGCACTGACAGACGGACGGACGCACTGACAGACGGACGGACGCACTGACAGACGGACGGACGGACGGACGGACGGACGGACAGACGGACGGACAGACGAACGCACAGACAGACGGACAGACAGACAGACAGACGGACAGACAGACGGACAGACAGACGGACAGACAGACGGACAGACAGACGGACAGACAGACGGACAGACAGACGGACAGACAGACGCACGGACGCACGGACTGCAGGCCAACTGTGGTACCTGTGTGGATACGTGCATACATACATACATACTGCAGTGGAAGAGGCCAAGTTAGTTAGCTGGGTGCAGACATACATACTGCAGTTCTGGTGGCCAAGTCGGTTAGCCGGTTCTGGTCGCACCCAAACTGCAGGCCAACTGTGGTACCTGTCTGGATACGTGCATGCATACATACATACTGCAGTTGAAGAGGCCAAGTTAGTTAGCTGGGTGCAGACATACATACTGCAGTTCTGGTGGCCAAGTCGGTTAGCCGGTTCTGGTCGCATCCAAACTGCAGGCCAACTGTGGTACCTGTGTGGATACGTGCATACATACATACATACATACTGCAGTTGAAGAGGCCAAGTTAGTTAGCTGGGTGCAAACATACATACTGCAGTTCTGGTGGTCAAGTCTGTTAGCCGGTTCTGGTCGCATCCAAACTGCAGGCCAACTGCGGTACCTATGTGGACAGACGCACGCACAGACGCACGCACGCACAGACAGACGCACGCACAGACGCACGCACAGACAGACGCACGCACAGACAGACGCACGCACAGACAGACAGACAGACAGACAGACAGACAGACGCACGCACGCACAGACAGACAGACGCACGCACAGACAGACGCACGCACAGACGCACGCACAGACAGACGCACATACGCACGCACTCACGGACAGACGCACGCACAGACGGACGGACAGACGCACGCACAGACGGACGCACTGACAGACGGACGCACGCACAGACAGACGCACTGACAGACGGACGCACGCACGGACAGACGCACAGACGGACAGACGCACAGACAGACGCACGCACAGACAGACGCACGCACAGACAGACGCACGCACGCACAGACAGACGCACGCACTCACGGACAGACGCACGCACGCACGCACTCACGGACAGACGCACGGACAGACGGACGGACAGACGGACGGACAGACGGACGGACAGACGGACGGACTGACAGACGCACTGACAGACGGACGGACGGACTGACAGACGCACTGACAGACGGACGGACGGACTGACAGACGCACTGACAGACGGACGGACGGACAGACGCACTGACAGACGGACGGACGGACAGACGCACTGACAGACGCACTGACAGACGGACGGACGGACAGACGCACTGACAGACGGACGGACGGACGGACAGACGCACTGACAGACGGACGGACGCACAGACAGACGGACGGACAGACGCGCAGACAGACGGACGGACAGACGCGCAGACAGACGGACGGACAGACGCGCAGACAGACGGACGGACAGACGCGCAGACAGACGGACGGACAGACGCGCAGACAGACGGACGGACAGACGCGCAGACAGACGGACGGACAGACGCGCAGACAGACGGACGGACAGACGCGCAGACAGACGGACGGACAGACGCGCAGACAGACGGACGGACAGACGCACAGACAGACGGACGGACGCACGCACAGACGGACGGACGCACGCACAGACAGACAGACGCACAGACGCACGCACAGACAGACAGACGCACGCACAGACAGACGCACAGACAGACAGACAGACGCACAGACAGACAGACAGACGCACAGACAGACAGACAGACGCACAGACAGACAGACAGACGCACAGACAGACAGACGGACGGACGGACGGACGGACGGACGGACGGACGCACGGACAGACAGATTGCAGGCCAACTGTGGTACCTGTGTGGATACGTGCATACATACATACATACATACTGCAGTTGAAGAGGCCAAGTTAGTTAGCTGGGTGCAGACATACATACTGCAGTTCTGGTGGCCAAGTCGGTTAGCCGGTTCTGGTCGCATCCAAACTGCAGGCCAACTGTGGTACCTGTGTGGATACGTGCATACATACATACATACATACATACATACTGCAGTTGAAGAGGCCAAGTTAGTTAGCTGCGTGCAGACATACATACTGCAGTTCTGGTGGCCAAGTCGGTTAGCCGGTTCTGGTCGCATCCAAACTGCAGGCCAACTGTGGTACCTGTGTGGATACGTGCATACATACATACTGCAGTTGAAGAGGCCAAGTTAGTCAGCTGGGTGCAGACATAAATACTGCACTTCTGGTGGCCAAGTCGGTTAGCTGGTTCTGGTCGTATCCAAACTGCAGGCCAACTGTGGTACCTGTGTGGATACGTGCATACATACATACTGCAGTTGAAGAGGCCAAGTTAGTTTGCTGGGTGCAGACATACATACTGCAGTTCTGGTGGCCAAGTCGGTTAGCCGGTTCTGGTCGCATCCAAACTGCAGGCCAACTGCGGTACCTGTGTGGACGGACGCACGCACAGACAGACAGACAGACAGACAGACGCACGCACGCACAGACGGACGGACAGACAGACACACGCACGCACAGACGGACGGACAGACACACGCACGGACGGACAGACGGACGGACAGACGCACGGACGGACAGACGGACGGACAGACGCACGGACGGACAGACGGACGGACAGACGGACAGACGCACAGACGGACGGACAGACGGACGGACAGACGCACAGACGGACGGACAGACGGACGGACAGACGGACGGACAGACGCACAGACGGACGGACGCACAGACGGACGGACGCACAGACGGACGGACGCACAGACGGACGGACAGACGGACGGACAGACGGACGGACAGACGCACAGACGGACAGACGCACAGACGGACAGACGCACAGACGGACAGACGGACAGACGGACAGACGGACAGACGGACAGACGGACAGACGGACAGACGGACAGACGGACAGACGGACAGACGGACAGACGGACAGACGGACAGACGGACAGACGGACAGACGGACAGACGGACAGACGGACAGACGGACAGACGGACAGACGGACAGACGGACAGACGGACAGACGGACGGACGGACGGACGCACGGACGCACGGACGCACGGACGGACGGACGGACGGACGGACGGACGGACGGACGGACGGACGGACGGACAGACTGCAGGCCAACTGTGGTACCTGTGTGGATACGTGCATACATACATACATACATACTGCAGTTGAAGAGGCCAAGTTAGTTAGCTGGGTGCAGACGTACATACTGCAGTTCTGGTGGCCAAGTCGGTTAGCCGGTTCTGGTCGCATCCAAACTGCAGGCCAACTGTGGTACCTGTGTGGATACGTGCGTGCATACATACATACATACATACATACTGCAGTTGAAGAGGCCAAGTTAGTTAGCTGGGTGCAGACATACATACTGCAGTTCTGGTGGCCAAGTCGGTTAGCCGGTTCTGGTAGCATCCAAACTGCAGGCCAACTGTGGTACCTGTGTGGATACGTGCATACACACATACATACATACATACATACTGCAGTTGAAGAGGCCAAGTTAGTTAGCTGGGTGCAAACATACATACTGCAGTTCAAGAGGCCAAGTTAGTTAGCTGGTTGCATAATTACATATATCCATACATACTACAGTTAAGCTAGCTTGTTGTGGTTGAATTTTCAAAGAGTAATTTTCAAAGTTCTAAATACTGACCAGGAAGACGAGGGTGTACACTCGGGTTCTGTCGGTTTTTTGGACAGAATAACACACACATTACTTGTTTAACCTACCTTATTTGTGGATCGACAGGACGACGGTCTTGTGGATCAAAAGGACGCCGGTCACTCTTCTCGCAGCTTAAATGGCGCCAAAAGCGGCCGCATTTTGGTGACGTCATCCCTAATCGCCAAGTTGTTTTTTTTAACTCTCGAAGGACACGGTTTGGTCTCTCCACTTTTAATATTTACTTTTGGTATAAATGTAATGGTTTTAAATATTGTGGAGCAGATTGAGGAATGTATTTTGTGATACACTTTTGCCTTACGATGCTTGCCTGCGGTGGGCGGAGCCTCGGTTTTAAATGAAGTCCTATTACAGGCATTCTAAGACATGATGGGTGATACCAGTTACCGATACCACTCTTTTGTCATTTTGAAGATACCGATGCCAATACTTTGAGTGACTTGTTTCCCTCCCAAAAACACACGTTAAATACTGTCCATTGCCAACCTTAATATGTATTTTTGTAACATATTAGTCAAATTAGACAAATGACTGTACTTTAATACACAATGTAACATAAATATGGCTGCGACAAAACTCAGCAATTATATTATTTTTCATTTCTTCAGTTCTGATAATAAAACGTAAACTCAAAGAATCAATCACATATCAAGTATTTGTGCTTTTAAAAAAAAAACAACACATATAGTTAGTTACCCTTAAAGATGTGGAAGTGCCTTTTCATTTATTAAGTTGTATTAATAGTTTAGTATATGTTAATACAACTTTTTACAACTCATAATTTAATAAGAAAGCCTTAAAAAAACACACACAGCAAAAATGCAGTAATTTTACAAGAATAAAGTTATTATTAGCTAATTAACTATTCAAAAAAAGTTGTATTTTAATGGGAAAAGTTGCAAGTTTACCAGAATAACACTGTAATACATTGCACAATATGACATTTTAGTTGCATAAAGTTGAAATATTTAGGAAAAAGTGTATTTTTTTTAAGTTGTAATATCATGACAAACAAAACAACTAATAGAGATGGATTTAGTTTTTTTAATCAAGTTGCAGGAAAAGGAAATAGCAGAAATGTAAGAACAAGATCAGATTTATCATTTTAGTACAGTGGCATAGAACTGAAATAGTGAAGAAGAAATATGATTTTTTAGAGTTTAAATCTTATGAGAAACAAAGAAAACAAAATCAAGATGTCATTTTTTGTTGTCCTACTCTTCACAGATGTGAAGCTATTGAACATACATGTTAAAGAATTCAATTTATTCATGATTATTATTATAAGAACCCATGAATTGTTGACTAAAACACTATCATAAAAAGAACCGAAAATTGCAAAATAACAAATTACGTCATCTAGCGACTTCTTGCATAGCCAATAGCTTTTTTTTTTTTTTTTTTTTTTTACTGAGGAGTCGGCATTGAATTAATGCAAAGACCGAAGAAAAAAAACATTTAGAGACGGTCCCCACGCTTCTATAGAGATACATTTTCGTCAGACTGCTCACAGTTTGCGGGAACCACGAAACCAAAAAAAAAAAAAATACAGCTGAATAGGTGCAGATTCTGGGAGAGCTATAAAGCTTTGCGTGCTGGTTATTGTGTGTAGCTTCTCTGTAGGAGTCCACAACTCAATACAAATGGCCGAAAAATGAGCATAACAGATGCATACATGAGCTAACGAGCACGGTTATTAATTGATTTTCAAATCATTTTATCCAAAGTTGTTACTGAGGAACTAGGACACATACATTTAGAGTAGTTACTGAAGAAAAAAGGCACATAAATTTATACTTGTGACTGAGGAACTAAGGCACATACATTTATAGTTGTTACTGAGGAACTAGGACACATACATTTAGAGTAGTTACTGAAGAAAAAAGGCACATACATTTATAGTTGTGCCTGAGGAACTAAGGCACATACATTTAGAGTAGTTACAGAGGAACAAAGGAGTAGTTACTGAGGAGCTAAGGCACACACATTTAGAGTAGTTATTGAGGAACGAATGAATAGTTACCGATGAACTAAGGCACACATTTAGAGTGCTTACTGAGGAACGAATGAGGAGTTACTGAGGAACAAAGGCACACACATTAAGAGTAGCTACTGAGGAACTAAGGCACATACATTTATAGTTGTTACTGAGGTACTAAGGCACACATTTAGAGTAGTTACTGAGGAACGAATGAGTAGTTACTGAGCAACTAAAGCACATACATTAAGAGTAGTTACCGAGGAACTAGGGCACATACATGTATTGTTGTTACTGAGGAACTAAGGCACATACATTTAGAGTAGTTACAGAGGAAATGAGGCACATACATTTATAGTTGTGACCGAGGAACTAAGGCACATACATTTAGAGTAGTTACTGAGGAAATAACACACATAAATTTATAGTTGTGACTGAGGAACTAAGGCACATACATTTAGAGTAGTTACTGAGGAAATAACACATACATTTATAGTTGTGACTGAGGAATGAGGCACATACATTTAGAGTAGCTACTGAGGAACGAATGAGTAGTTACTGAGGAACTAAGGCACATACATTTAGAGTAGTTACTGAAGAACAAACGAAGAACTAATGACTAAGGCACACGTTTAGAATAGCTACCGAGGCATTGAAGCACATACATTTAGAGTAGTTACTGAGAAGCCAATGAGTAGTTACTGAGGAACTAAGGTGCACACATTTACAATAGTTACTGAGGAACAAATGAAGAAATAATGAGTAGGGCACATACATTTTGAATAGTTACTGAGGCACTAATGCATATTTAGAGTAGTTACTGTGGAATTATTGAAGAACTGTTGAGAACTTGACTTGGGCACATCAATTTAGAGCAGTCACAGAGGTACTAATGAGTAGAGAGTAGTTACTGAGGAACTAAGGCACATAAATTCATAGTAGTTACTGAGGAATGAATGAAGTACTAATGAGTAGTTTTTAGGGTTAGGTAGGTTTCCTCCTTGTGA
Organism: Doryrhamphus excisus; assembly: GCF_030265055.1. Classification (NCBI taxonomy): domain Eukaryota; kingdom Metazoa; phylum Chordata; class Actinopteri; order Syngnathiformes; family Syngnathidae; genus Doryrhamphus; species Doryrhamphus excisus. The sequence goes on from NC_080468.1 coordinate 9,652,748, forward strand.
ACTACTGTCATTTGTGTACCTTAATGTAAAGTATTACCCCTCAACTTGACACATTAGTTCCTCATTACTTCTTCATTAGTTACTACTCTAAATTTATGTACCAAAAATGCTCACAGGCCTTATATTGGACACATTCTACGGTATAGCTTCCCTTCATTCTCAGTATACCCGAGTGTCCGCAGAGACCAGTCCCGAGGTCCTCTACCAGTTACTGACTGAACAGTGGAAGCTGTCTCCCCCCGACCTACTGACCGCTCCATGAGCTGCCTGCCCGTGTCTCTGTCTCTGCTCGCCACGTTCCAATCAGCCGTGGCCATTCCGGGCGCACCATCCGAAGTGTACACCTTCGGGACGCAGTACTGGTTCCTGGGATGCTCCTACTTCCTGGGACTGCTCATCCCAGCTCACGTTTTTATACCCGTCTTCTACCGACTGCGGCTGTCCAGCGCCTATGAAGTAAGGCAAAAAAAAGCAACTTATGGCGAGTTAGAACTGAATGAAGTAAAAGGTACATAATATAAATTGTACTTAGTTAAATATTGTGGAACTGGGAACTGATTATGGGATGCACTCAATTGTAATCTGATACATGTTCAAATGAAATAAAGCCATTACCATTACAATTGAACGCATCCCATAATCAGTTCCCAGTTCCACATGTCCAAAAGGAGTAGGAAGAAGCAAAGCTTATTAAATCCTACCCCTCCATCTGGTACTTTTACAATCAGTAACTGTTCACTTCCCGCTTTCCTAATATAGGTTAAGATTTTTATTTTTTGTCACGTACCGAAGTACGAGGTGATTGTACTCGAGTACCCTGTGTATTGCGATTTAATCAGTTTTCGACTTGGCCGTGATCAATTAATTTCTGCAAGGTAGGATTCCTCATAAATAAATGGAATATTTTCATAATCGGAGCATAGGAAGCCAGTTTACCTCGTAGTACAACAACTCGGCAGAATGTGTCGAAGGTGTGCACAAGGCCTTCAGAATCAGGAGTGCTGGCACATGTCATTTAAATACTAATAACAACGGGACTGCTCGTTAAACCAATCAGATTTCAGATTCGCCTCATAGGGCCAGAGAGCAGGCGATAGCATTTTCCGGGTCCTCTGATTGGTTGATGTCTGACACGGACTATGCAGTATATTATTCATTCATTCATTCATTTTCTACCGCTTATCCTTATGTGAGTGTGAATGGTTGTTTGTCTATATGTGCCCTGTGATTGGCTGGCCACCGGTCCAGGGTGTACCTGGACCCCCACGACCCTCATGAGGATTTTCATTCATTCATTCATTTTCTATTGCTTTTCCTCACGAGGGTCGCGGGGGGTGCTGGAGCCTATCCCAGCTGTCTTCGGGCGAGAGGCGGGGTACACCCTGGACCGGTGGCCAGCCAATCACAGGGCACATATAGACAAACAACCATTCACACTCACATTCATACCTGTGGACAATTTGGAGTGGCTAATTAACCTAGCATGTTTTTGGAATGTGGGAGGAAACCGGAGTACCCGGAGAAAACCCACGCATGCACGGGGAGAACATGCAAACTCCACACAGAGATGGCCGAGGGTGGAATCAAACTCGGGTCTCCTAGCTGTGAGGTCTGCGCGCTAACCACTCGACCACCGTGCGGCCGTCAAACTAGCATTTTTTTGTGATTTTCATGAACTTAACGCTGTCATGCTTGGTGTCATGCTTACCATGCTAATGTTAGCATATTAGTATGCTTAGCATGCTCCCCCGAAGATAGCTGGGATAGGCTCCAGCACCCCTCGCGACCCCCTACGAATACCAAGGATTTACTGAACAATATATGTACAGTAAAACAATTTAACTGCAATACATATTGGAGAAGAGGACCAGACTCACCGGTTGCACGGCAAATTTGTTTTTAAAATAAACGTACAAGTTCAAAAGTACAAGTTAAGTTCAAAATGCCCATCTGATGAATCTCCTGGCAGAAAACGCCTCATGTAGATCACACGCCTTTAGCCTGTCGCCAATAGGTGGCGCTGCGACGAATTCAGGAAGTGACCTACGGGGACCTTCGGGGCGGGGCCATGATCACATGTACCAAGTATGATGAAGATCTGACCACGTGGAGCCAAGTTATTCACGTCTACAGTTACGCTCAGCGTGCAAGGCCAGGGCAGATGAAAAAGGGCAAAATTTGGGGGCGTGCCACGCCCACATCGTATGGAATATCCCAAAATCCTTCGCAATTTAACGTGGGCCATCCGTCTAGTGTCCGTTGATGCAACAACGGACTCATTAGGTCAAACCCCCTAGGAGGAGTTCGTCAGGTTACGACACCTACTTCTGGCACGAAAAAGGCCGCCGCCATCCAAAATGGCGGACTTCCTGTTCGTTTTGCAATATGGGTTCTTGAGACTTTTTGGTCCGTCCTGTCACGATAGACGTCTCCACCAAGTTTCGTGACGATAGGTGAAACTGGTGGCGGGGGCCAATTTTTTTTTAATTTCAAGGTGGCGCTAGAGAGCCAATTTTGGAACATTATATTTGAAACCCATATAATATCAAATTTTTCGCCAGACCTGATGCGCTCGCCAAATTTGGTGAGTTGTCGGGCATGTTAAGGCCCTCAAAATGGCGCTCAAAGAGGGAGAAGAATAATAAAAAAAGAAACGGAACGATTACAATAGGGCTTTCGCACTGGTCAGTGCTCGAGCCCTAATAATAAACATTACGATTACAATAGGGCTTTCGCACTGGTCAGTGCTCGAGCCCTAATAATAATAATTATTATTATTATTATAAATAAATAATAATTTCAAGTTGACCTTTACTTTCACTGAAGATGTGATTCTTGATGTACCTGTTCCAAACCACATAAACGCCACCTTCCTGTCTTGCCATGAGTTACGTCGTGAATTCAATAGTTTTTCCCATAATGGTGCCAAAGAAAGTTGCAAGTCCCAGCATATCGATCGAGAAAGTGAGAAACACTATTGAATTCAAGAAATAACTCAGGACAGAGGAGGAAAATGGTGTCCTCATCATGTCTTTGGGAGGAGAATGCAGAAGACAGACTAGCTTAAGATACACTAGCGCTGATGGTCTGAGTACAAAAGCAGAAGAAACGATCGATCGGGAGCGATATCTCTTCTTCTGGTGTGGAGGCTATACAGGGGAGCGGGTAAGGAGACTTTCCCACGGAGCTCCTAAAGCTGCAATTCTATTGTGTCTGAATTCATAAACTTAAATTCTTCTTTTCTTCTCATAATTGGAGATCTCTGGTGGCCTGCAGATGGCGCTCTGTGGCGCTTGGGTTTGATGGATGTTTCTTCTGGAAGCATCCTGTTTGGAGCTTTGCAATGATGAGGTACATATGTTTGGCTCTTGGCTGTCACTTTGAATGAACGTTGTTGAAATGTTGGTGGCATGATGAAGAGGACTGTTGAATGACAGGGCGCTAGACGTTGGACAGGTGCATTCTGGAACCGGGGGCGATTGGGGTGGGTCGGCCTGCGGAGGTGATGGTGTGTTCTGGCTTCGCCCTGGGATCTGGCCTGAGGTTTTCTTTCACTATACCTGGTGATGGTTTGACTCTGGAACAGACTAAGTCAATTGAATAGATTTTTCTATGGAAGGGTTCCAGTGCAGCATCACAGTGTATCTGCTCTTCATCGAGTTTACCACGAGATTTTGTTTTTTGTGTCATGAATAGCTAGGAAAGGATTTTAATAGTAACACATGCATTTATGCTCCGTTGCAAACTAATGTTTTTTGCAGCACAGCTCCATGCTGGCTTACTATATATATATTTCAAATATGCCCAATGCATCCACCACAATGAGCCTATTTTCCATATTCTCTCTTGAGTTATGACCCAGAAAATACAAATGCATAGCCCATTGCTGAGTCCAGACCCTCTATTTGGGGACCAGCGGTCCACAGCACATCTGTATTCAACCCCGGCTCTGAGCTCATATTGTCAATGGCCAGCGCCCAGACTCCTGAAGATGGATGAAGCCAAAGCCCAGCCTAATAACCAGTCCTTCCCCACAGTGGTGCACACTCCCTGTCAACCGAGTCCCTGCACTGTCTCCATATTGACTCTGGCTTTTCATTTCACATTCAATATTAGAGAAGCCCCAAGAGTCCTGTTTTGTGCTTTTCTACCCGCTTCACATTTTATTTGTGTAGAATTCCTTCACTATTATTCTTTTTTTTTTTTTGCATGTCAGACTAAATATCAAATGATAGTCATGAATTATGCAATACACTCATACTGTACACTCTGGCCGTACTACTCAAATACATGTCGATGACATGAGCCCTTTACTATTTTTAAGGACCTACTAAAACATGAATCAAAGATCTTCTATACGACATGAGTGCTTTGCTGTTTAATGGGATCTACTGTTGACAGGACACCTCCGCTGCTGGTTGGAATCCAAAACAAGCAGGAACCCTACTGTATATATGACTGGAGTACTCTGCAGTTTTTTAGGAATCTACAGCAAAAAATACAAGTATGCTAGTCAAAGACTGCTATATGCAGAAACCATCTGCCGTTTTTAAGAATCTATTCAGATTCAAAGATCCGAGATCAGGGGTCTCAAACTCAATTTACTTGGGGGCCACTGGAGCTAGGGTCTGGGTGAGACTGGGCCGCATCAGGTTTTAAAAAAACAAAACAAAAACACATTTATTAAAAACAGAAAAATGAATAAACTTTTCTTTGGTTTCAATTTTCTACAATAAAAGCTCTGATAAAACATTCCACTGTTCTCAAATACCTTACTGTTTATTTTTCTACACAAAATAAGATGAAAAAAACAAAAACAAATCAAGAATAAAGAAAATCAATCAGTAATAAATAAATAAATAAATATAATAATAATAATAAAACGGCAAATAATAAAAACTTAAGAAACCACATATAGTTGGTGAGTAGACAAATTATTTTTTTCAGATTAAAATGAACAAAGCATTATTAGAGCCCTGTAGACATGACAAAACACGACTATAGTCACATTTATACTCTTTTTATTTACAACATATTGCGCAACTGCAGGGTCTTGAGACACATGCTAACTCGCAAACGAGAGCTAGCGACCTAAACGGTAGCCTTCAAGTTATTTCCTTTAAACTTAAATAGCCCAAAACTTACTTCCACACTTTCTGGGTACATGATACCATACAGCATCCATATCAAACTTGCGTGGGCCGCACTAACATTAAACTTTCATATCAAGGCGGGGGCCTCAAACTAGTGTCCTGCGGGCCACATTTGGCCCACGGGCCGCGTGTTTGAGACCCCTGTCCTAGATGCTACATGACAGGACACCTCTGATGTTTTCTTTTGGATAATTTTCTGCAAAAATGTGTGTCAAAGATCCTCCAACAATGCTCCTCTATATTAAGGATCATTTGCAAAAATACTCGCCAATGACAGGACAGCTATGCTGTTTTTATGGATTTTGCTGCAATGATCTATTTTTGCAAAAATCCTAGTGAATGATCATTTAAGATCGGTGCCATTTGCTGTTTTTAAGGAACCACTACAAAAGCAAGTGGTCAAGGATCTGTTTTGCTATTTTTAGGAATCTACTGCAAAAACACCAGTCAAAGGTCATACATCCTGTATGACAGCACAGCTCTGCATTTTTAAGGAATAGGCAGCAGAAAAAAAACATGAGTCTGTATTTGTTTTTAAGGATCTATTGCAAAAATGCAAGTCAATGATCCTTGAAAAAATTCTGCTGTTTTTTGAGGTAACTTTTCTTGAAGCTGCCAGTTGAATAAAGCTGCTCGAAATAATACAAGTCTGAATGATGTTGTATGTTTTCCACATCTGGACTGTGTAACATGTACAGTTTTGTATTTTCTGCTTGACTTCAACTGTCAAAACACAAGAGCAGTGATTGTACCCAAATGCAAAAGTAAAAGGTCAACGCACAAAGACGACGCTGGCTACATGTTTACAGGTCAAGAGCGCAGTAAATGTAAGGTCAGCACACACAGCGCTGTTGGTGAATACATAAACTCGTCATCACATCCAAGTCGGAAAATTCACCCTTTTAAAAAAAAGAAGTTTTATTTTGTGTCGGCCTCTGCAATGAAACAAACCCGGACACAGCAAGAGCAAGAGGCTCTCTACAATCCTCTTGAGCTCAAGTGGGTAAGTGCTTGTATGAACGAGGGCGGCACACGGCACACACACTTTTGCATTGTTGTATATGTACATTTGTCTGTGCAAGCGTGGTGCTAAGAGGATGTGCTACGGAAGTAACGCTATTGTTCCCGTCTTCCCGCATACTCCTTCCTTCCTGGTGGGCCCCTCTGTAGTGATGACTGCACACAGGAATAGAACGAGGTGTGTTGCTCCTGTTGGACAAGATATGTGGATACCACGGTGATAAGGAGCATACATTTAAAAATGTTGTATTATTCACCACTGTATGTGACCCCATGTTACTTAAACATTTTTAAATTCAATCTCAGATTTATATATGACAAACTGTAAACAGCAATTGTGGAAACAAACAAACCAACTAGAAAATAATTCTGGTTGAACTACCTGGACTGTAGTAGCCAAAAATGTCCATCTGGGGGTGCTACTTCCTTTCAGTTGCACGGGCCGGGCTTCAACTGAGTCGAGGAAGTTTTGTGTTTTGATTGTCATTAGTAGGCGGGACCATGGTGCCGATTGGTCATCAACTTCCAATCGCAGTCGCTGATTGGCTACGCCGCTTACAGCGGCTCTTTAAGCAGGCAATGTCGGGTCTCCCCCCTTGCCAACCCGGCGTTTACCCCCCCTTTAGTTCCCTCACTCATACACAGCCGGTTGTTTTACACCTCTGTTGCACCTCCACTCCGCTCCTGTGTCACACTTGTTTACTGCGACTTGAAATGTGACTTTCACCACACTGGCTTTTCTGCTGCTCTTTGACAAGCGAAGGGATTCTTTTTAATGCACACCCCAGCAGTCGTGTTTGGCAATTTGGGGACAAGCTGTGGAGAGAACCGTTCTGCCATGATAGTGGATTTGTTTGCGCTCCTTGGCGTGCTGGTCATCACTTGTTCAGGGATGGAAGGTAAAAAAAAATATATACATATTATGTTGGGATGACAGTTTGGGATATGTTTGTGCACTGTTGCTTCGGGATTCTGGGATGTCACACACGCACGTGGTTCTTCCTTGACATCCTAACCTCATTCCCATTGCTGGTCGTTGCTTCCCTTTAAAGTTGAAATGTGTTGTTTAATTCACTCTTTTGTGTGTTCAAGTGTGTTTTTTTGTTGAGAGATTTCTGCTGAGGTTGCATCACTCATCAAGGCGTGTGTTATCAAATGGTCTCAAAGTTGAGGGGAGGGGGTCCTAATAATGTACAGTCCCGCTATCTTTTATTTCCCAGCATACAGTTGTTATCTGTAGGAGCTAATTTGGCCTCTCTTTCATTCTATTTCATTTCCGCCGTGGGGCCAGTGAGCTCCATGTCACAGACACCGGACCACTGTGGTCCACCTCTCATTTTATCACAGAAGTAAAAACTCATAATGTAGCAAGGCAAATAAAAGGGTGTCTCTCCCAGCTTTTAATCAATCTACTTGTCCTCCAATCTTCCATCCACTGTGGCCTTAAACGTACAGTGCCTACTGTAAAAAAATATATTGGATGATAGGAGTCCTTTGCTGTTTTAAGGGACTGCTTTATTGCAAAAATAATTCTGTATGAGGCCGGAGAGTTTTGCTTTTTTTTGGAATCCCCAACCAAAGATCCTATACATACACCTATACACCTTTGTTAACATTCACTCTTAAACTTTGCATACAGTTCTGCAAATGGTGTGTCAATTTGATATTAAAGTTAGTGAAAAATGTGCAAAATAGGTTCAAATTGGGAAACTAAATGATATTTTAGACTGTGCTGCAAGACACATGGGCACAGAGGTGCCCCCCAGGTTACCGTGGTAACAAGGAAACATATTATTTGCTTGTTTGGGTCACTAATTGAAAGGAGCTCCTCCCAAGGGTGGCTTTAAAGCCTGAACTCCAATCTGTTGCCTTTTTTCGTCTTTTTCCAATGTGTGTAAAAGCATTCGCCTGTCCACCTTTCAGCCTGAATCATCTGTCATCCTCAAAGTTGTGTGATTGACTGAAATATAACACAACTAGGCCTGAGGTTAAGAAGAATTTGTCGATTAATCTGGTGCTTGTTTTGATTAAAGGAGTTATCTGTTAGGCCCCTAGATGGACCAAGTCAATATGAACCAAATACAAACAATTAGTGGTTTGCTACACAACATATCAGAAAAGCGGTAAAATGTGGATTACTGTTTTCCAAAGTCATAGCAGCATTAGGCGCCACCTGCTGGTGTACATGTATAAATCTAAACACTCTGGATATAAAACATCAGTCTTTTGTCCAGGGAGAATTATCTTATATATAAATCGGTACTGTGCTTACCGTCAAAATCCGAAGATGATCGGCAACTGTAAAACAAATGGAGGAGGAAGAAGCAATTCCACCAGGGTAGAAGTGTTGCATATTATTTTGTTAGAGCAAAACATGGCGGAAGGCAAACTCATTTACGAGTGCTGATTGAAACATGATTGAAAATGATTACCCTGTCTGCACATCATTCTAAAAATATTGTTATTGTCTGTAAAACCTGCATCAGACTCTTGAGTCAACACCTGTAAATAAATAATACGAATAAATCAACTTTAGAGGCAGGCTTTATGTTTGGTATCGGCTCGTCTGCTCTGGTTGGAGGGGTAGGACCTTGTTTGATAGTCAAGTTGACAAGATGATATGATCTGGACTGGAGACTTTGTAGTTTCACTATCACCCACTAGGTTTTGTGTATATACGCATGGTAAGTGCTGTGCATGCATAAAGGTGAGTATGCTGGTATGTGCAAAAATGGAGAAAATCGCATGGATTTTCAAACCAGCAACCTTTCAAACCACTCAAAGCTTATAGGAAGAAAATTGGAATGGAAATTATTTTCTGCTTGCACACAGCCAGGTTGCAAGGGCAAGACCGAGTCGGAGCTGTACACTGGGTTTTTTCGTCTGTGGACGCATGGCGGCGTAGTATATCTGAGATGAATGCGCCTTGACCGGTCCCGACGGCCGCTGTACACTCCGGTTCTCCCAGTCATGATGGCCGTAGGTGCCGTAGGAAGCCATTATGCCCATTTTGTAATCCAAATGAGTGGGCTGCATGAACCTTGTATAATGCTAATGCACGTACAGTATGTCAGCAGGGAGTGAAACATACAACAGCCTCACATGAAGTGCACACTCAATCTAAAAACTACAAATTTTTGATGGAGGGTGAGCAGCAATCTTGAATCACTTTGAATCACAATCTTCTTTTGTATGTAAGTACAAGGATAATATGTCTGCTTTCATGGATGACTAAGGAAATGTAAACAAAAATGGCTGAAATCAGGATATATACAGTACACTTTTAAATGAAACGATTAATCCATGACCAAAATAGGTATTGATTAACTGGATAATTGATTAATCAGTGACTACCTAAGGCTGCTATATGGATACCATGTGCCTTAGGTGCCTTGACAGATGGATTGTGATATACTCCCATGCTGTTGACTTTCATTTAGACTTTGAAGTAGTGTGTTTGTCCCTCTTTAAATGGGTTATAAAAGAGCCACATAGCAAAGAGCCACAAGAATGAACATTTGCATTCTCATCAGAACATCTCCCTCGTCTCTCCTCCCCACTCGGTCACCCTCAGTTCCCTTAGACCCTCCCCCTTCTCTTTTCCTCCACAGTGCCCACACTCCCACTTCGGTGCATGTTTCTAGCCAGACACAATCATAATTCCCCACTGCTTGTTTCTGTTTGCCTTTAAACCAATTAGGCTTAAATAAACTTACTCATTTAACAGTCTGGAACTGCAGGGCTGGGGGATGCTATGGCGGTGGAAGGGGACGGGGATCGGAGCAAGATGAGCTGCGGGGGTCATGGAGTTTTGGTGAAATAAGCAGTGTGCATGATTTAGTACACATGACTAGCAACTGCGTGTAGCTGCGCAGGAACGCTATGATACAGATCAGTATCATTCTGTATGATAAGAGAACATAAGTCCCTTGGGATAATGTGTTAAATAACAGGCTTTGGAATGGAATGTATTGCGAATACAAAATATATATGGATTAGAAAATTGATCCGCTTCATGCATATACACATGCTGTTCATATACTGTTTGCATCCTCAGGCAAAACACCAACAGGGTATTTATTGATTTTATAATCTAACAAAAGAATGCCAGTACTCTTGGGCAAAAGAAATAATGTGCAAAAGAAACAATATCAATTTGGCAGAGAATAGAAATGTAAATTCCTTTGCCCTGTTGTGATAATGGATGATAATGATGAAAAATTGATAGCAACAAGCTGCAAGGCATTGTCAATGTAAAAAGTAAACACTTCTGAAAATGCTGTAATATCCATCATTTGGATTTAAGCCACCAGAAAATACTAACAAAAAGATGTACAGTTGTCTCTTGTTTATCGGGGTTGGTCACAGACCCGACCATGATAAGGTGATTTCTGCAAAGTAGGATTCAATATTACAAATGTCATATTTTCATACTTTGTATACCAGTGTTATTTGGCTTGGCCTTGCCATTTAGCCCACAGGGGCTTAACTAACAATTAAAAAGGACTCCTAAAGCGGGCGCTAAGAACAAAAATGAACAACTAAGACATCCGACAAGGTCAAACAAAGCTAGTCTGGATCCGATTTTTGTCCCTAATCATTCATACATTCAGTCAACCATGCCTTTTTACCTTAAAAACATCATGTTTTTGCTTCCAAAAAGCAGCAAAACCGTAAAATGTATCGACGTATAGATTCACCAACTGTGTAAATGTTAAGCCCTGTTGAGCTTAATGGATCCTTCACCTTGTACTCTTATTTAGAAAAGAGCTAAATGAAGTTCAACATCTTACCAGACAGATATTTCTGCTTTAACACTAAATGGAAAAAAAACAAAACAAAACACAGTATTTTGCCCACAGGCATTACTGCTGAGACCACCTAAAGTCGAATTCAATTTACCACATGTTTTCTACCGCTGTGTATGTAATGTTCGTTTAGATGCCTATGTTGTTGGGAGTGCGCTGAAGCCATTATGGCGAACGGGGGCAGCGGCAGACATGACCTCATTCCATAATGGAGGCTTTTATTTTGCCCACAGTGAAAAGACCATCATTGTGCAGGTGGGGCCGTACGGCCTTGTCGGCGATGACGACCCCTGTCTGTTGCTCGTGTACCTGCGGCGCTGTTAATGTGATGCTCATCGTGTAGAAAGAACAGTGCATGCACGAGGGCGGTGGAGCTAGCACTAATGGCGTGCGCACAGGTTCAATATTATTTCTCACATTTTTCCACAGAATAAGGTGTACTGTAACTCACTCATGCTCCTGGTTTCAGCAGCTCTCAAACACGCGTACACACACACGCGGTGCCCCTTGCAGCTCACTTTACCCAAGAGACATCTGAGCCTTGGGAAGGCCAGATGGTGGATGCGTGTTGGGGGCTGGTATGCATGAATTTGTGTGTGTGTGTGTCGTGTGGGTGTGTATGTATTTTTTTTTCATCATCTCTGCATGTGACATTGACATTTTTCAGTGAACAGTAGGTAGCATGATAACAGGACCCGCACCATTCAAGTGCTCTAGGCCTTGTTTCAATCAAGAAATTACAATTAGGTGCAGACCGTTCATCAGTATTCAATATTCATTTTGTTGTAAGGGGTACAAAATAACCGATCCACACAGTCCCAAACCTCTTGATTCAGTACCTCAACTTTAAACTCGCAGATATGGTAGTTCTTTGATGGATCTGTAGATATTAGGTTCATTGGTCTTTTCACTAAACAATGGGTGAATCTAGACATAATGTAGTCCACAATACAGAGGCTGATAGGAAATTGTTCCTTTTTTAAGGGAACTGAACACAAGAAAGCCCATTAAAATTTGCTCTAAATTAATTAGAGCAAAACTGATGAAAAGGATGTCACAGCATTATTGTATATAGTTGTGGCCGGCATGGTGTGGTGAATTGTTGGAGAGTTTATGTTCCTGTTGTTTTCCACTATCTTCCACACATTCCTAAGTCTAGAGATTAGGAACAGGGAACCTATCATGTTACACCCTTCCACCCTCATCTTGCTCGGACCTTATCGCAGCAGGTGGCTGAGACTCTGTGTGTAACATGTAAGGCCTTATCGGTGCCATCTCTGGAATGAGTAAAACCCACATCACCAACATTCAATACACATTGATGCAAAGGGCGGGTTGTGGTGGTGCAACCTCAACCTGAATCATCTGTTTACTGGAAACCACATCCCTTGTTCCTAATGGTAGGGGTCAGTGGCGAGGTCTAAGGGCTTTCTTTCTTTCTGCATATGTATGTGAATCAAAATGTTAATAACAACTGTTGCTAGTCACATACAGTAAATGTGAAATATGGTGGCCGATAAGTGTCAAAAAGGCTTAATACAGGAACAATTCTTAATCTATGAGAAGATCTTTGCTCTCAAGTCAGGGCTGTTTAAAGTGTGGCCCAGGGTTGTTTTTTAATTGGCTCATGGCGGCGTTCTAAAAACAGAATTTAACAAGACAACAAACAAAAAAAAACAACAACAAACATGAAAAATCAGCAGTAATTTTACAACAAAATAATAAAAAACTACACTATGACAGCAGTCGTATTTTTACAAGAACAACCTAATAAGAACAAAAATAATGTCATTTTAGTAGCAGAATGTTGAAATATTTTTTTTTTAAATGTGTCGCAAACAAAGTTGTAATATTGCAGGAAATATGAGAATAAAGTAAAAAGAAAATATGGGAATGATATTACAAGAAGATAATTTACAATAAGAAAGTTTAAATCGTTGAAAGAAAAACAAAAAAAACAGAAGAGCAGAAGTGGAAAAAAAGATGTAACTTTCCAAGAATTAAAATACTAAGAGAAAATAAAGTTATATTCTAACAAGGAAAACAAGTCAAAATTTTATGAGAATAAAGTCATAATGTTAGATCAGGAAGACCTGGGTTCTCTGGGTACTCTGGTTTCCAAAAACATGCCTGTTAGGTTAATTGGTGACTCCAAATTGTCCATAGGTATGCATGTGAGTGTGAATGATGAGTCTATATGTGCCCTGTGATTGGCTGATGGCCAGTCCAGGGTGTAACCCTGCCTCTTGTGCAAAGTCAGCTGGGAAGCGACATAGAAAATGGATGGATAAAGTTGTAATATTCAGAGAAAAATAATGACATTTTAGTAGCATGAAGGTCGTAATGTTTTGAGTAATAAACAAAAAATTACGTTGTGGAAGAAGTTATAATATCATGGAAATAAAAATATATAGTATATATTATGAATATAGAGTCATACTTATGAGAAGAACCTTTGTTTTGAAACAAAGAATCAAAACAGTTTTGATGAAAATGGTTAATTTTCTTCATGGTCAATCAAGTTAATTTAGTTGAGCTCACAATTTAACTACACCCTGTGCACTCTTAGGTCTAAATGTGCAAAATATCATGAAGGTGTGTGTGTGTAAAAAGAGCACTGTGCAGTTTAAATCAGCAGCTCAAAGAATGCAACATCTACATAGCTCAGAGGAATTAAACGGCGGAATCTTAATAGGGCTAAAATTACGAACGTAGGCGTAAGCTTTTCTTATTAAAAGCGGCAGGTCCCCCACAGGCTCGCTCTTATCAGGACACACACACACCATACATACAGCCTCATATTAATTTCTCTGAGACCCCCTGCTTTCCACATAATGATTTATACAAGGTGGACTTACTTGTTGCACCCCAAAAGGGAGAGGAATCCTTGCAGTGTTATTAGGCTACATATGAAAACATATGCAGCTGTGACTATGTGATGACCCTAGAACACATGCACACACACACCCATACACACCCACACAGCTGTGATGTGTAGAAAGGAAATGAGGGGAGACAGAGCTAAAGGCCTGCAGCTTGTGTCATTATTAATGAATAAGTGCCCGTTCGGCTCCCAGGTTCTCGACATGTGGACATATTTCACCATTCACCTGCCCCTTACCTCAACATAAATATGATCTCTTATTAAGGACTGGACTCCTCCACAGTAGAGGTTCGGCTTAGAGCAATTGCTCACCTTGTGTGTGTGTGTGTGTGTGTGTGTGTATATGTATGTAAGCATGGGGACATTAACATCATGTGGTGGAAAGAAAATAAAGTGTGCACTCTGTGCAAAATGGAATGCCGGCCTCTAAGAGGAACACTGATTGGCCAGTAAGTACATTGCTGCAGTGTGAGGACCATTTTACTATTCATTTATTTTTAACCTTGCGTAACACGGCATGCCAATACCTGCCAGGCTGGCCATCCAAATCCCTTACTGGATAAGACGATGCTGTGTTTTAGAGGTAATTAAGTATTGATTCCAAGTGTTATGCAATGGAAAACAAACACAGGCATCTTGATTTCCAATCATACATGGACGAGCAGTGGCTGTATTGATGAAACAGGCATCCAAAACGTGGTCATTTAGCATTGAGGATGCAACATTTTTATCCAAATACAAAACAGACTTGAATATGAAGTAATACAATGGCTGTTTTTAAAGGAAACATATTTTTGTATCAAAATCATCAAAATGATGGTCAAGTGGTTAGTGCGCAGACCTCACAGCTAGGAGACCAGGGTTCAATTCCACCCTTGGCCATCTCTGTGTGGAGTTTGCATGTTCTCCCCGTGCATGCGTGGGTTTTCTCCGGGTACTCCGGTTTCCTCCCACATTCCAAAAACATGCTAGGTTAATTGGCCACTCCAAATTGTCTATAATTATGAATGTGAGTGTGAATGGTTGTTTGTCTATATGTGCCCAGTGATTGGCTGGCGACCAGTCCAGGGTGTACCCCACCTCTCGCCCGAAGACAGCTGGGATAGGCTCCAGCACCCCCGCGACCCTCGTGAGGAAAAGCGGTAGAAAATGAATGAATTAAAATGGGAAATGAGTGACGGGAAGAAAAGCTCTGAATATATGATGCCTCATCTTTTTCAGACATACTGTATATGCAGATCAGTATGATGGGCCTAACATAGTAATCCATTGTTAGTTGATTCCAGACCCGATGCTGATAAGTGAATTTCCTCTAAGTAGGAGTCAATATTTATAAAAATGTTTTCATAGTTGTAGCACAGAACCCATTTGCGACAAATATGCTTTTATAACATTATTAGAGCCCTCTAGGCATGAAAGTAACACCCCTATAGTCACCTTTACACTCGTATTACTCAATATAATAGACATTCATTCATTTTATTTGCCACTTAATCTTCATTAGGGTCACATTAGTGTATGCTGGAGCCTTATAGTAATCATAATAATATAAAATGACGAGACAACACACACCAGTGTCTCATCATACGAGATCTTGCGATACCCCTACATATTAGACATACATAAACATTACATAGACTCACACGTTAGCATTGGGAGAGTTCCTTGTTGTTTTTTTCCTGGCATACTTATAGCATACAGTACTTTCTGCAATGGCTAATCCAGACCAGATTGCAGCAAAAGTGCCACTCTAGTAGGCACTGTGGGAAGCTCAACTCCAACTGCTCTCGCACTCGCGAGAGCAGATTCTGCAGTGGGTTCTCACTCCTGCTCTTGAGTTCACAGAATAACTAGTCTTGTTTATAGGATGTTCCTGTAAACAACACTCGTATTTGCCTGAACTGCGGAAATTTTAAACTTGAGACCTCTGCAATATTCCCGTTTAGCTTGACCAGCATCCAGAAAAGATAGACCCCCAAACGGATTCTTTCCGTTGTGCCGTACAGCCTCGGTACCCAGACCTGCACCGCGTGGAGCCAATGTGAGCCTTCAACAGGAATTTCAATCTTCCAGAGACTGCACTTTATTTTGAAAAACCAGGCTTGAGTAGAGCGGCAAAGTCCAAAACCTAAAAGTGTCACCAAGCATCACCAAAAGTGACGATGGACAGCTTTCATTGATTATTCGAGGAATTCAGTCCCAAGTGAATTGTGTCAACAGAGGAAAAACATGACGTCAACTATGGAAAGTTGAGCTGTAGATGCTATAGCCACTACTCCAATCAGCGTTATTGTGCGCAATACAACATTGGTATAGAAACAGGAGTTCAGAACATTCTGAAAAAGTACTAAGTAAATTCCCTCTCCAATACTAATATAATTTAATTGTTGATTATCGACTTGCTGCTGTTTGAATTTAATGACGTACAAATCTAGAGTCTGTGCTGACATTTGACCTCAACCTCCCACCATGAATAAATAACTGTGCCCCATTTTTAACATGACACATTTCAAGGTCACGTCACAGTCTTTCTCCAAAAAGTCATGAATCATCCCATATTGAATACTGTGGAGTGTAGCAAGTAGGTTATACAGATGCATTGTTTCGGTCGCACTTTGTCCTTCCTTTTTGTACGCTGTTCATTACATTAGAGGTAAGATAGAGGACAAGGATTAGGACTCATTTGTGCGCGAGGCAAAGCAGGACAAAGAGAGAGAGAAGGAGGACAGGCTCGTATCTGCTTACAATCTTCCCAGTGCTAATGAGGACGCTGGTGGCTCAGGCCGCCAAAGCCTTGAGCGTTGGCCCCACAACGGCGAGCGCGTCTGCTGGTGCACACGAGGGAGTTCATCTCCTTGGGTGTCAGTGGAGTGTGCAAGTTGTTTTTTTATTTTTTTTCTCCACAAATTTTAATAGCAATGACTGTTTGCACTGTAGTTAGACAATACCTGAAATTAATTTCCAAGCCAAACCCAGTGTGTAAAGTGGTCCATTGAGCTGTATAAAATCCTTGCCCTTCTGCAAGTGTTCCCTCTCCCCCTCAATTAATTCCTATGAAATCTCTACACCACCCTCCTTGCAAGGCCAGCGGTTTAAAGCTCAATTTTGGGAGACAAAAAAAAAGAAAAATCACAAAATGATGCATTTTGTCGTAGTCGAGAAAAGCTTTGGATTTGTACTACAGGCACAGTAACTGATCCAGTATTTACTAGAAGTACTTACTAGAAGCCTGTGAGTGTATACTCTCTTGGGGAGTCTTGGGAATTAATATGACATTTACTGATTTTCATCACTATCAACTCACACTCAGGTCAATTATATTTGTTTTTTTCATGTCAGTATGAACAGTACATTTACGATTTTTTTTAATGTGGTCACAAAGCTCTGATAAGTATGTATGTGAAGTTTGGATCACGTATATCCGACCCATCTGTCATCAAAAGGCAACAAACATCACCAAAGTAGTGAGGCGTGAAGAACAATTTTGGAGTCAGTGGGGAAAAGCTGATGTTTCAGAACTGATTACTCACATCAATGTCCCTCCTCGCCACCCACATGGTCTTTGGAACAGACATTGCAGCAATCTCTTCATTCTTCAAACATTGCTTCCTCACTGTATCACGGTTTTTCAAAAATTAATTCATATTTGCTGTTTTGTTGTTGAAAATTGACTATTATTAATCAATAAATATTGAAAGAGCGGCACCGCGGTCTAGTGGTTAGCGCGCAGACCTCACAGCTAGGAGACCAGGGTTCAATTCCACCCTCGGCCATCTCTGTGTGGAGTTTGCATGTTCTCCCCGTGCATGCATGGGTTTTCTCCGGGTACTCCGGTTTCCTCCCACATTCCAAAAACATGCTAGGTTAATTGTCCAAATTGTCCATAGGTATGAATGTGTATATGTATAGGTATGAATCTATATGTGCCTTGTATTTGGCTGGCCACCAGTCCAGGGTGTACCCAGCCTCTCGCTCGAAGACAGCTGGGATAGGCTCCAGCACCCCCGCGATCCTCGTGAGGAAAAGCGGTAGAAAATGAATGAATGAATGAAAATATTGAAAGACAAGTCATGTGAAGTATTCTGGTCACAAGGTGTTAGTAATGTTACATTGGTGAGACATGACATCCATCCATCCATCCATCTCTCCATCCATTTTCTATATACTCACTAGGGTCACAGGCCTGCTGGAGCCTATCCCATCTGTTTACATGACATTACCTCAACACTGCATGAAGTCAAACATGGCATGTCCGATATGATAGAGTGAAAAAATGTATACTTCTTACTTCTGTGTGGTAAATTTTCTTTTCTTTATTCAAATATTCTCCCGGTGTGATGAAGTAGCCACTCTCAACCAACTCTCTGCTGTGTTTGAATAAAATATTAAATAAAATAAAAAAAATCACACCTCAGACACTCTAAAGTACACCACGTCTGTTTTCACATTTTTAAGAAGCTGCTTGATACGCGAATACGTGGAGGTAAGAGTGGCCCTCAACACTCTCCGCATGTGATGAAAATGAGTCCTGACAAGGTCACCGATCAAGTCTTTGTCTGTGTCTGTGTGAGACAGAGAGAATATTCCAGAATATACCACTCAGATTGCTCTGAAAGGCTTTTTCAGACACCTGACATTGATTGACTGGAAAGAGAACACCTCTGTGTTACTATTGACAGTTGAAAATGTAGAGGACTAGTGGATATGACAGCTATTTCTGCATGTGTGCAGTCTATTTGCAGTTTAGGTAATCTGCTTCCTTAAAAAAAAGGCTGATGTATGGTCCTTGTGCAAACAAGAAGCATCTCTCACTGAATATGTCTGTTTCCTTGGTTTTAAGATTGATAGTGAGCTCTGCATTGTGATCATGCGATGGATCACAGCAGGGGGAGGGAATGACAGATGCCATAAGCGTCCTCTGTTTGTTTGAAAGGAGAACGTGAGTCTGATGGATTGTTTGGGTTTTATGAACGCTAACAGGATTTTTCAGCATTTACATGGAGTCTCTTTGGATTGTTGTGATGTTGTGATTGTAGTCAGTGACCATGCTAAACACTCCAAAATTTTAAATATTAAACAATTGTGCATTTATTGTGTTTCAGACATTACTCCAGCTGTTTGCCACTCATGCCTTTCTGTTTCTGTTGGTTACTGCACAATAATGTTGGGAGATTACAACAATACATTAGTAGCATCAATGCCTCATCTTTATTAGTTTCCACTTTATTGTCTGTTGTAAAGAGCCACAATTTATATTAAAGTGCACAATAACTATTCTTTTACAACCAGACACAGTAGGTGGTTTCTTTCATAAAGAGTCGATAGAAACTGGTTGGAAAAGTGCAAAAAAACGAATCAATATGTGTGACTGGCGGCCATTCCTAGGTATAGTCAGCTAGGACAGGCTTCCGCCTTTACTGTACGAGATAAGTGGTACACAAAATGGATGCGCGGTAGTGAACTGGACCTGGATCGATAAGTGAAGTTAGTAAGCTGTTCAGATAAAAGTGCTCCATGCGAATTACTTGTAGAGCTGCCATCTTTTTCAACCTTGGAGCATCTCAACACCTCTCAAGTGTGTCAAAGCACCATTAAAATACTCCCGCCCTGCTAACAATGACTTAGCGGTAAGTCGAACGTACTCAGAAATGAGCCGGACAGTAGATTTGGTCATTAGAATGGACCACCATGTGCTCAAACAGCTCCTAATTGCTTTGCCTTTCACATGGCAGTGACATCAACTCATTGCTAATTGACACATAATTGGTAATAATCACGGAATGGATCACTGAGAGTCCAATTAAAAGTCCCTGTGACAGCTTGAAGCTATTTTCAGGCAGGGTAGATAATTGAATAGATTTTTGTCAAAAGGAATTTGGAAATTGCTTCTCCTGCCGATGTTCCTGGAGAAAAAAAAAAGTAATTTGTTTTTGTTCCAGCACGATAGATGACATTTGGATGAGGGCGATGCTTTTGTATCGCTTTGTTTGCTGATACCTCCGCGAGAGATAACAGCCCAGCACGTGTAATGGAATCCTGTCTGTTCGGAGAAGATGGAGGAAATTGCTCGGAGCAGGAATGTGCTTGACTTACTTGTTTGGGTCAGTGGAGGTGTGTTCTTTCCTATGCATGTGGCTTGTCATATCCCAACTGGGTTTGCTCAGCGGAAGAAAGACCAAAACGTGATATGAATATCCTCTCCGTTCTTCCATAGACATACCTGGAAATACTGCTGAACGGCTCCCTTCTGTGAAAATACAGTATAATGCTGCTGATGACAGGGCCAGGAAATAGCTTTACAGAGACTAGCTCCATAGTGGAACAGTCACAGGAGGGATTTATGGGCTCTTAACATTCAGTGGCGCAATGTTTATAGCGTATTTGTACGTTTGTGTGCGGTCTGGAACTCTTACCCGTTTTGCCGTGTATGCATCACCTTCCATGATGTACTAAATGTGTGAAGTGGAGCCTTGACTGTCAATCAAATGAGATGGATGATTAGATCTGACACACTGAAATTTCTTAGCTTGAGGTATGAACAACTGTTACTTAGCATGAACATGTAAATTACTGTGTTGTGTGAAGAGATCGGTCGTGTCTCAGGATCAATTAACCATTATATTTTTACTTGATTAATCTGAAGCTTGTTGTTTCCATTACTCAAGTAATTGGTTATGCTCAAGACAAACCAAATAATTAGGGGTTCGTACACAGCATATCATAACGGAGGCAAAAATATAGTTCCAAAGTCAAAGCAGATGTTTTGCCCAAAACACCAAGCTAATTGGTCTGCTTTCATGGGTGAAAATTACAAATATTCACATTTGAGAGGCTGAATTCTGAAGATGTTTTTAAATAATTTTTAAATAAAAAAAACCCATCAGATATTACTTAGTCGATCGATTAATCATGGATACCTCGATTAATTGTTGCAACTCTAATTTCATCAGTATATCTTTATCTCTGTCCTTACTATCCACACAGAAACATATTCAGGCAAAAGTATTTTATTGTCATCCACACAGGAACGGTGTTCTGTGTGACCTGAAATTGAATTTTTTCCAAAGTGGGAAAATCTGTAATCTGCCGTGTAGACAGCTCTACATGAAAACGTTGACATTGACATTCTCCTGATATTTTGGTGTCTTATACTCCATCATATTTTTCCACTTCTTGGAAAGCAGAAGACAACGGATTTATGTGTGCCCTGTTTATTACATCGTTTTCACTCTTTAATCCGTTTCCCGTCTGGATGCAACTGCACAGTGCGGATGCAACTTTTTTTCAACCCACTAAAAAAAAAAAATCCCCATAACGTTCCAGTGTGTTCCTATTTCCTCTTGAGGTGAACGCCAGATCCATCTCTCTTGACTCAAACGCTATTAGAGCTTCTACTACAACTACTACTAGATGTATCTCACTTGTTCATTTCGATGTCCTGCAAGTCCAAGTGCACACAGCATTTTTGTTTGTTCACCCTTGTGATCCTCCCCTGTGTTCGACCACTCCGTATTGGCTTCCATATGGGCCCCGTGTCGACTCCATGCTGCTCTGTCAGTGGGGGGAATGGCAATTAGCGGTACATTTGCTGAAGATGGCTCCGAACCAGGGACCTGTCACCTCTGCTTCATAGCTCTGTCTTTGAAGACATGTACGTTTGTGCATGCACTTGTGTCTATGTGTGCTTCCACACATGTCTGCCAGCGTGCATCGTGAGAGGGAAGAGCATAGCACAGCACCTGCTTCACTCCAGGGGGTTGGACTGCTTCACTGGTAAAAGGTGTGTGTGTGTGTGTGTGTGTGTGTGTGTGTGTGTGTGTGCGTGTGTGCTCGCACAGGGTGTGACAGTGTGGCTGAGCAGCATTTAAATTCACACGACGACCTGTAATCAATGTTACAGCAGTTCCCTTTAGATATGCTAATGCACTCTCAAATGTTAATATATTTCAGTGGCAAATCCCTAAATTGTTTCATAAGCGAACAAGCGTTGGTGCACATGGTGATGATGGATGTCTGGTATCATCTTGGGAAAATGAAGTCATGCATACTGTTAGAGAGAAACAACATTCAAGATGGCTGGCATGTGAATTTCTAAGGTGGCAGAAATTGCATTTTGTTTCTTAGAATGAAATGATTGCTGTTTGATTTTTGTGGTGGAACACTGATGAGACACTAAATGGTGGTGGCCTGATGATAGGAATTGATTGGATTAATGGGATTGACTTCAAGAGCCCTATAAGACTTGAATTTGAAACCCTCCTGTGTACGCCATGAGACTCTCTGTCTCTTTTGCTGCAGTTTACAGAGACTGCAACAGTATACTATACATTACTACAAGCAGGCACTGGGATACCTGGCCATTACTGGACAACTGTGAGAGAGCTCGGTTCTAGTTCATCTCAATTGTGTTTGATGAGGTTGAGATCATGGTTCTCAAGTTATTTCAAACTTTCATACCGAATATAAGACAACCGGTCTTTTTCAAAACCCAGTATTTAGTTTATTTAGTTTTTTTGGGTGGGAGGTAGGATTAAAAGGAACTATTTTTAAATATCTCGTTCATTATATTTGATTAATAATTTCTTAGCTGCTTGACAGTTGTACCACCGCACGACTTCCTTGATTTGCTTAATAACTAAGTTTCCTTTTCCTAACTTTTTGTTTAAGTTGGTCCGCATCTTTCCAGGTCACTGGTGTGTGCGAGTGACAGGAAGAAAAGCACTGACTCACTTGAGATTAAGTTGTTTGGCACTACCTGCTGGTTAACAAGTGTAAACCTTTAGGATAATATAAGACGACACAGCTTTTGCAGACTGTTTTCTAGTGAAAAAGTACCAGCACTTTATGCTGAACGTGAATTGTGTGGTAAAAATTTTGCAGCTTCATTCAATCAAGGTTTTTCCAAAATATATTAATAAATAATACTGTTTTGTGGTTAAATACAGCCTATTAGTAGTAAAAAAAAGATGTATATTTAAGTATTTTTCCCTAAATTAGTCACGTTCAAGCATAAAACTGGCAAAATGAACTAAAATACAAATGTAAGGCATCCAATTTAAAAACATTGATGATATGTAGTATTCTACACTGGTGATTAGATATTAGTAATTTAACTGTAATGTTTGGTGACTCACACATACACCAGATTTGATTGTCCGAACAATAGACTTTTATTGCAAGTTTGAATTATCTCACAACAGGCACAATAATAAAAATTCCCAATTAACACATGGACAACTGTATGGCTGTAACCCAGTAGGATGAATCTCCATTATGGATGATTTACCATTATTTATGTTGTTGCCAACATGAAAGGGCTCACAAAGATTTAGCGCCAAGGTCTTGGTTCATATGATACTTAAATGGTGTGAAATCATTTTTAATGTTTTACACTGACTGCCTATCACTATGTATGATACTACATCAACATAGCTTCATGCACTGATGAGGCTCATCACACATTCACACACATCAGTATGTATGGTGCGCCCCCCCCCCCCCCCCCCCACACAATCCCCTCCAGTGGATCACCGGGTTCTCCATCATGTTGGTGTCTTTTCTCATGAAGATGATGACATGTGACAGTTTCTGTCATTGCCCTTGTGCGGCAAACATGCAGTGTGTGTTTGTGTGGGAAAGCATGCATGTAAATCTCAGCTGACAGTGCCCATACTTCTTACATTAACCCTGTTGTCCGGTCCTCGGGGGTGGGGGTGGGGGGGGGATGACTGTTCAGATATGTCCTAAGCTTTAAAGTGACAATTTTTGCGTTCATTCTCCACAGTACTAGTCACTAGTCTTCCTCATGTTTGTGAACTTATTCTAGACTAATCGAATCTGGAACTCTCTCCAAGCATGCCGGAAAAATGTCTGAGACTGAATGAGTTATTAGTGTTTCTCACTTTATATTCATTTTCTATACTGCCATTTATGCTTCAGTTCATCTGGTTTGTTTTGGGGTTTCTATTAGGGTGTGCTATGCTGGTGGAGGTATGGTATGGTGTGTTGTGTCTACTGTATATACAAAAGGTGTTGAAGGTGCCCATTGCACCACTTTCATACCCTTCAAGTTGCTGCAGTTTGCCTCTCTGGACATAGCATTTATTTTTCCTCTTTATACAATAAATATAAACATAAGCTGCATGTCACCCTCTGTCTGGAAATTGCATTATGGATGCACGTCAAACGATGAGAAGTAAGAGAGTTGCTGCATCACTTGTCCTCATTAGGGTCACGGGTGAGCTGGAGCCTAGCCCACCAGTCAATCTAACAAACACACTCACATTCACATGTACGAACAACTTAGAGTCTCCGGCCATCATGCGGTCCATTTGGATACATTGCCCCGGATGAATTACATTAAAACACAAGGCGTAGGAAAGATTTTCATCTGATAGATGGTCAGTTGAGCGTAATAATGTGTATGTGTGTGTGGTTGAATAGATGAAGGTAAGAAAGGGTCCCCAAGTGGCTTAGGCTTTATTAAAGAGAAGTTAATGAGTTCCCTTGTCTCCCTCCCCCATTTATTCTGAGCTCCATCCCATCTCCATCCGCTCTCTGTAATATTCCACTCAATCACACTGTTGCTCAAAGCACATCTTCAGCCAGACTGCCTATCCCCGTAAGTAAATATCATTGGGAGGTGAAACTATTTGGCTACATCATATGTTGTTTTTGGCCTTGCTCTATCTGTTATGGGTGGTCTTTTCCCCAGTGAGCACAAAAGAATTTGGATGTATCGCTGCCTGTAACTTAGATTATTCATTCTAATTCAAGCTCATCCATCTGACTGATGTTGGTCACAGATGTTCTTCTTGGTCCATCTTTGCATTCATGCTATAGTATGTCACAATTTCTTCCTACGTTTAGTATTCTGCTCATTTAAACAGTGTATAATGGCGGCTCTATTGCCTGGTGGACTCGAGCTCTGCTCAGTAATTCAATTCTTACCTCTCTAACAAGTATTGTTTAAAAAAAAAAATCTCACAAAAGAGAGCACAACCGTCACATTTCACCAACCATTTTATTATATCGTCTCAAGGGACAACACTATAGAAATTGAACATAGTTATAAGTACATCAGTATAGAGGTAGTATATTCACTTATGTTGTTAGCTATAGACAATAATGGCTGTGTGTTGAGCTGGCTGCCCCAATAGGCAATAAAAGCAGATGGATATCTATAGAGCAGCTACACACAATAACCAGCACAGAAAGCTTTCTAGATCTTCTCGAATCTGAAGACTCATCTGTATTTCTTTGGATTTTGTGCTTCCTGTGAGAATGGTCGGCTTTAATTTAATTTCACCCACGGACCGCCTTCAGCCACGCCCACTTTGCTGTAGCTGGTCACATTCCCAAGTGCTTAAAGCCGAATCTGAGTCATGGATCGTAACTTTACAAGCTGTACAATAACTACTACTGCCACTATAACTAGAGTATATCCAAATTTATTTTCTAAAGTATAGTCCTGTCAGAAGATATCTAATATGGATTATATCTAATGAAAAAATTCTAATGGAATTTTGGATATTTGCAGATTTTTAAATAATCTGTGATGCTAAACCTTGTCTGTTTACTCATGAGTCTTATTTCAAAGCACCATCACAGTCGGCCTTGTTTGATCAGATTGTACTGTCTGCTGTTGACCTCAGCTGCTCAGCCAGCCTGTGGTTCTGTTCTCCAAAAGAATACATTTGGACACTGTGTCTGTAAGCCTGCAGTCAAATGTTGCAGATTAATTAATAGAGGTCGTCCTGAGAGTAAGAAAAAAGGGACAACAAGTGGATGTGGATGAAAAAGTCATGGACGAAATGATTAGATGTTGGTGTGACAAGACGTGCTTGGTTGTGACTGTTTTTGTACTGTAATGGTCATGAGAGGGATTCAGCAAAAGCAGGTAGATATGCCAGGAAAGTCACATGCACGATGAAACCAGGTCTTTGTTCCATCAGCAAACCCAGTGAGACGTAGCAGGTATGGCTATGGAAAAAAGGATTCCTCTTCTTTCTTTATTTCTTCCTTTCTCTTGTTTTCCTCACCATTGCTTGCTATATTTACTTGAGCTGCACATGAATGAATGCAGAAGTATCACTTTGTTCTGTATTCCATGTCATCCAACTCTATTCCAGTCTTCATACAGAGAGGTGGGCTTCCACTTCCCTCACCGCTGCTGACTGTAGCCATCTGGGCTTTTGATCCAGTGGAAATACTCTGACATGCCTAGTTTAGAGGCCAAATGATGAGAGATGACAGCGTATTGCAGCAAATCCATAGGAGGGACATGCAGCAGACACTAGCATCAGCCTGTAAGAGACTGTCTTGAAAAGGCAGGCAGGAGGTCGGGTGGAGGAAAGGGGGTTCCTATGAGATCTATGAAGTGTGATGTGAGTGACATGTGATGCTGCTTGTTTGATCCTCGCTGGACACATCCCTGGCAGGAAGCCAAATCAGCTGATTTACACCAAGCATCCATTCCAGAAGATGTACTGCACGGTGAGGTGCGGTATCAAAAAACAATCCTTCATGCACACACCAAAACAGACACATAATAAAAGATTTATGACGAGCCCACTAAAGTACCTGTAGTCGGTTACAGTTTGTCATCTTTGACATCTGTATAAATATATTTGCTAACATGCAGCCTTGGCAGCCAAAAGATGTTCATCATTAAAACAACGCCGTCATTGCAAATAAAACATGCTTGGTGACAAGGCCTTTGGATAGATAACACATTAGGAGACATTAGCACTCGGGCCACACAGCTAGGAGACCGGGGTTCGATTTCCGGCTCGAGCATCTCTCTGTGCAGTTTGCATTTTCTCCCGGTGTGTGCGTCTGTTTTTTACGGATACTCCAGTTTCCTTCCACATTCCAACAGGCTCGGTTAATTACGACTCCAAATTGTCCATTGATATGAATGTGAGTGTGAATGGTTGTTTGTCTATATGTGCCCTGTGATTGGCTGGCGACCAGTTCAGGGTGTACCCCGCCTCTCGCCACAAGACAGCTGGGATAGGCTCCACCACCCCCGCGACCCTCGTGAGGAAAAGCGGTAGAAAATGAATTAATTAATTAATTTTGACTCTTGTAGTCCAAAATATGCATGCATAGACAAATGTTATGTATTGTTAGCCTAAATTAAGCATTTTTAAGCATAAAAATGCTAAATGACCAAAAACACAAATACAAGGCATTCAGAAGACACATTCAAAGAAGATGTGTATGATATGTAGTATTCTATAAATAAATAAATAAATAAATAAGGAATGGGCTGCACGGAGGGCGAGTGGTTTGCATGCAGTTTGCATGTTCTCCCCGTGCGTGCGTTGGTTTTCTCCAGGTACTCCGGTTTCCTCCCACATTCCAAAAACATGCTAGGTTAATTGGCCACTCCAAATTGTCCATAGGTATGAATGTGAGTGTGAATGGTTGTTTGTCTATATGTGCCCTGTGATTGGCTGGCCACCAGTCCAGGGTGTTCCCTGCCGCTCGCCCGAAGACAGCTGGGATAGGCTCCAGCAGAAGAGGTGGGCCTGCTTCTGCACGACATACATGAGTGGCCAACCTGGACTTGTTATATTTGTAAAAAAATATATATTTTTAATTTTATGTAAAACAACCATTTTTTTGTGTTGTTTATGTTGTAGCATAGATGCTTAGACCGAGAGGGACGGCTTTTGGAAAATGGCTGGGAATGAGTTAAGGTTTGCATAGGGGTAAGAAACATAAAGACTAGAAATAAAGGACATTCGAAGCTCACATTGGTGCAGTTGGTAATGTAAACATGTCATATAATTAAGTTGATCACTCCTCCTGACAGTTATTCATGATAAATGCCACCTTGTGTAACAAAGAATCAGAACGACTCAACATAATCCACAAAGTTATACAGCTTTTGTATAAAAAAAAATCCCACAAAGCCCAAATGTGTGCAGAGCTGTGTGAGTGCAGACTACAGCTGGTATTGTTTCTAGGAAAGTAATTCAACCACAGGGGTATTTTTATTATAGTCATAATAATACTAACCTAACAAATTCCCCATTGCATTCAAAATGTCCTTCCAATATCAGAACACAGCTTTTCCCTCACTGAATAGGCCGTCCCCAATTAACCGTTCCATAGTTTGTGACACACATACACACACCACATGCACAACATTAATTAGATTTGGCACAGCATCAAGCAACAGCAGCCACACTTGGATAAATCTCTCCATTATCTAGAGTGATGTGGTGGACACGGCAGCTCATTTCCTGTTTCGCCACTTGAACCTGGAGACAAACTGGTATTCACCACACGTCAGCTGAGGAGTAGGCGTTAAGGGTGTATTCATAAGAACATTTTAGATGACACATTTATCCGTCATTTAATTCCGTCATTGTATTTCAGATATTTCCCGAAGACATTATTCCTCATTCATCCAATGGGAAGCACAGTGGTAAAGACTTACCCTTTTGTGCTAACATCAGGAGCTTCCATTATCTGCTTTTATCCTCCCACATTGTAGCTTGTCAAGAGAGTACCTGCCAGAAACCGCTCAAGGTTTCATTATGGCTGAGTGCAGAGGGTGAACTGCCCCCCCAGCTGGCCCGCAATGCACTTTGGACTCACTATTGTAAAGACCGACTGGCATAGATTAATGACCCAGAAAGTAAAGTTTGGACTCATGAAATGCTGAAGACAAGATAAGATCTTTTGGGGGAATTTGCAGTACTGGGATTTCCAGGTCCCCTTCCTTTACAAGGATATCACTAGTGTCAAGGGAGACATTGAGGCACCTGTATCACCTTTCCATGACAACGGGGCTTGAAGCCTGCCATGGTGCCGACTAGCATGACTGGGCTTCTTGCGCTTGCCCACGCTTGCACAAATTTAATTAAACAAAAGACAGAGGTTTGAGGTGAGATAAATTACCGAACACAGTGTTGAGGGTGAGGGTCATTAATGAGGTATACAGCCTACACAAGTAGGCCATCACAGAAGCCATTCCTCCTCAGCAGCCCCCTGAGTTAATGGCTTTTAGATCACTGGCTACCTTCCTGGCTGTTTCTGTGATAGAGGGTTTGTCTTTGATATCTCGCAGTTGTTATCTGCCGCCTAGCAATCTACTACTGCTTGGTTTGGTGTCCTAATGACTGATTTGCTATGTTGTGCACTCTCTGTACACCGCAACATTTGTGTGCTCTGGCTTTATCAGCAAAATGAACCAGAGAAAAAAAGCTTGGAAATTGAAACGAGGATAGAAAAAGGGACTACAGAAGAGGACATTATTGGCCAGTCACTTGGATTTTCATTTGGAATGTTCTGAGCTCCCGTTTCAATGTCAGTATTAGAATTGCCATCGTGCAAATATGCATGGATGTTGCTCAACTTCATAGATGGCGTCATGTTGTACTTCTTCTGACACTGAAAAAACAGCATCTCCGCTGGTTTCATTCAATAAGTATACTCAAATCAAGAAACAGAAACGATTAATCAACAACCATCCATTCATTTTCTATGCCCCTTATCCTCACGAGGGTCGCGGTTATGCTGGAGCCTATCCCAGCTGACTTTGGGCGAGAGGCGAGGTACACCCTGGACTGGTGGCCAGCCAATCACAGGGCACATTTTGACAAACAACCATTCACACTCACATTCATACCTATGGACAATTTGGAGTCACCAATTAACCTAGCATGTTTTTGGAATGTGGGAGGAAAGCCCACGCACCCAGTTCTTCCTGATCTCCACTGTGTAGTCTACATGCGAACCACTCGCCCCCCGTCAGCATCTTTAATGTAGACATCGACGTGGCCGATATTGGCCAATAATATCAGTCAATAAAAAAAAAAAAAGAATCTTTCAAAGTGGAGATTTCCTAAACTAAGTCCTACTGTCAACGAGACCACTGGCATCTTAAACAATTACAGAGACATGATATGATAGTACTTTCAAAGGCCACTATGCATATATTTCCACTCCAGTGTAAATTAGATTTTCAAGTCAACACAGGCAATCGAAGAATGATCCTCTGCTCCCTCCTGAAACCCATCCATGGAATACAGCTCCAACTAATGGCCAAGACCGAAGAGCATCAGATGTCTAACTGGATAACGCCAGTGTTATTCACCCTCGTAAAGCATTTGGCATCGTAAATGCCTCATTCACACATTTATTAATGCCACCATAAAATATATTAAAATTTCAATGAAAGGTTTTTCACATCAGACACAGCATCCTTAAGCTCTTCATTGCAGCGTAATTAGCTGTGTATGAGGTTGTTTCTAATTCAGGGTAGGGTTCAATACACAATTAATCGTTCATTAAATGTTGCTCCACCTTCAAATGGCTTGAGATGTTATATTAAATATGATTCTGTGGGGATTTGCAGTATGATTCTGTATCATGTATAGATGTAGGTTATTATTGGCAGAAATTGTATTTTTTAATGTTACCAAATTGCCCTTTGATTCCTATATTGTTTTAATATAACTGCTAATGGAATGGCAGCCACTCCAAGATCACATTTCTTGAGCAGGGATGTGGAAATTTTGGCCTATCGGGACCATTTGCGGGCTGCTTTTTCCTTTTTTTTATATATAAATATATGTATAAGAAAATACACACTAAAAAAACAGCAATAATTGAACAATGACCAGTCATTTTACAACAGTAAAACCAAAATATTAAGTGGAAAAAGTTGGGATCTAACAAGAAAAAGTCGTAAATTTATGAGAATAATAAATTACATCATTTTACTAGTTAAGCTATTCTCTTAGTCAGAATATTATGAAAAACAAATGACTAAAGCGGTAAATTGTGCAAAATTAGTTTGTGGAATAATTTATAATGATATAGAAAAAGTTACAATGTTACCATAGTTAAGTAAAAAATATTTTATCTATGTCATACCTTCAAATAAATACAGCATAATGTCCAAGCATATCTGCATACTATATGTTTACTCCCAACATACCAAAGTGGCCCGTGTATATGTATAAAAGTTTGGATGCTCTTGATCTTGAGCATCATGCAAATGAATGAATGAATGTTTACGTTTTTGGAAAGGACTCTCCAGCCATCTGCAGTGCAATGTGTAGTGATGCCGACGGCAGCGGTCTTTAAATGGATTGGACAGATTGGACCATCTAATGCCGGTTTATTAAATGCAGCAAGGCTTTGTCCGTCATCTGTGAAAAACTTACTTGCTTTACTTTGTTTTTCCAGCTCCACAAAGGCTCAGCAAGAGGTGACAGTTTGTGAGTGTAAATTGTGAGTGTGTGTATGTTGCTCTGATTTGGCTATGCCTGCACACGATAGAAGTTTATAAATGACAAGGAAGAGTGAAGGGGATTAAAACTTAGGTCCATTTACACTGCCTAAGACAGTTCTGTCACGTGTATTTATCAGTCAGTGTCGTAAAAAAGTCTGCTGGGTACAGAAAAAGGATGGATGAACGTTCATAGCAAATGGTACTGTTTTGTAAAGCAATGTACCACCCACACACTTCCGACACCTACAGTCGCTATGCTACCTAGGCACAATATGAAAGTAAACAATTCCAGTCAGCATTTATTGCCAGAGTTCCAGCGATTTCTAAGATGTGGGCTCCCTGCTCTCTAATCTGCTCATTCCTGTGGGCATGAAAGAAAGAGATTAAGCATCAAAAAGGTGAACACAGATAAAGGGCAGAGCAGAAAAGTCTTCCGTGAGACTGCAGGATTTTGCTGTGGTGAATGTAGATGAGCAGTTCTTTTGTATGCACTTAAATCCTCTTCTTGATGAACAGATTGGGTGCTATCCTCTTAACTTCTTTAACTTCTAAACAGCAGTCTAGCCAAGACTTGGATTGATCAAGAAAATGAGAAACCTACTCCTCGTATAATATGAAATACTGTATTGGCCTGAATGTAAGACTACCCCGTCTTACCCGCCTACCCCCAGACGTATTATGGAAAAATCAAAGAAAAAAACAGCCTCAGTCGGTCTCTGTGTCGCAGCTGCATATCTTCATGCCACAGGTGTGTATGTGAGTAACCGGAAGAAAAGCTCTGACTAGCCTGGGAAATGGGGGTGTCCGCACTTTTTCAGCCTGCGAGCTACTTTTCAAATGACCGAGTTCCAAAGATCTACTTCCAACTATAAACATAAATCATGTACAGCTACAAGTGAACGGATAACTTTTATTATAGATATAGGCATATTGAATAATAAGATTAAAGTTGCATTGTGTGCTGACTAGGACAGTGTTTTTCAACTTTTTTTGAGTCACGGCACGTTTTTTACATTGGAAAAATCTTGTGGCACACCACTAACCAAAAATGTTAAAAATGTCACCACGACCTCACACGTGCATCAATAAGTCTATGGGAGGAACAAGGTAGGTGTTGCCACACGGACCAATATTACATTGCTCTGCCAGTCTTTACACCACAGACACTCCACAGTAGCCACGTTTTTACATCACCACTTTTTATCTTTCCCAATGACCTTTCGGGAAACAATGGTATCCATGGAAAGGAATATTCCAATCTCTTGTCTACATGCGCTGTGAAAATCAACCAGAATAGTCAATAGGGCATGCCCAATAAAACGTTAACATCAACATCACGTGATACCGGCTTCCCCGAGTTTTTCTTTCACTTGTTGGAATAACTCCGTATTGCCAGTTTTTCGTCTGTCCAGTCTTGAAATTTAGTTTGAATCCAAAACAAACTTTGCTTAGTCCAGTGCCGATTGCTGGCCTCCATTTTTAAAAGTGAAGAATGTCTGGATCTGCGTTACGTCATATCTGAGCATGCGCTGAAAGAACGCACCCGGGATCAATTTAAACAGGGAAAGATCAAATTCAATCTTGCTAATATTTTATAATTAAACTCAGGACATGTTTTATATAGATATATATTTTCTTTTTTAATAAAACTGCACTTGTGAATGGCGTATAGAAGGGTTTAGATTCTGTTTCACAGATGGCGCTAATGCATACGAAAGCTGCTTGCCAACCGCCAATAAACAACAGAAGAAGAAAAACACCAGGAAGAAGAAGGCACCCTGACAACTTTCCGTTTGAGCGGGTACAAGATACCTCAATCGGATTGGTTAAAGGAATATTCCATCCCTGTTCAATTCAATAAACCAAAGTGAATTGGAATATTTGGGTCCATGTATACTATTGACATAATGGCTATTGACATAATATTTACAAATGATGATTAATAAATGTTAATTATAAAAAGTGATATTGGATAATTCCTCACGGCACACCTGACGGTTTCTCAAGGTACACTAGTGTGCCGCGGCACAGTGGTTGAAAATCACCGGACTAGGACATCTATAAATTGATGTTTATGACGTTGGTGGCACATGGGCACTCCTGATCTATAGACTATAAGATCACTCAATCTTTTTCCAAGGAAAAAAAATATACCATCATGTACATTATTCAGGTCAATACGATATATTTTTTTACAGAATATGTGCGAATACATCATTTACATACACAGCCTTCGTATTTCAGGCATTTTTATCACCATGCGTGGAAGGTTACGAGTGAGTTACGCGACGAGCCATTGTGGAGAACTGAAGGACGGACACCCTCGGATTGCTTTGCATTCAAGGCCCCTCGTAAATGTGGGCTGACTGAAGTGTGGCATATGACAAAATAACACTAAGGTAGACTGTGTAGTGTGAAAAATTAAAGATGCATCATGGTTTATTTCTAATTGATTGCAACAACAACAGTTAGATTTTCACTTTTTCCCTTGTTGTTGTCCCCTTGACAATAAATACATGACCAAAGCATACAGAGAGGATTTGTAACAGTATTTCCATTCCACAGTAACGCATAAACATGGTTGACATACTGAACAGAGAGTACAGAGTCTGCATTTTGTACTAAATACTGTTGTTTCCAATGCTAAATTCTCTGTGATACAAGCAGTGAGCAGTGTTTGATGTGCCTGATTGTGTGTGTGTGTGTTTGAGTGTACCATCCAATGAATGCATGGGTGTTCAAATGATTTTCTTTCCCCGACAAAACAAAGTTAATTGCTTCAATTACTGATATTAATTGCAAATTACCCGCCATCGCTTCTCTGTGATTCCCAATCTAGAGACCCTATGATTTTATATCGGAGTGCTGTGCTTTGTTTGGTTGCTGTTGTCAGTGGTTATGCTAAAAGGGTTTTGAAGCACCGAAGAACGGGAGTCTGAGCTGGGGTGTCGAATTCGGGAACAAACTTTATTCCTTTGTGGAACATCAACTCGTAACTCCGTGAGAGACACCTCGGTTGAATTATGGACCAGCAACCTCGCACGACAGTTTATTCTTACTGGTCCTTGTGTCACTCCGAGATATTCTATACATTCATATAGCCCTTGACTTCGACTTTGGGACATTTTTTCAGAAAACAGAAATACAACTGGAGAGGTTTTCAGGGCAACAGCCAATTCCAGATGTGGAATCATCACAGGTGGACGCCTGAAGGCTTCAGGGCCCGGCTGGTAGTGAGGCCGCAGGGTTTTTGCAGTCAGGAGACATATGGTAGCTTGTGATTAAAAGTGGAAAGTTTTTCCGCAAGTGAATATGCAAGTTAGTGTTTCCATGCATATCTAATAGCCTCAGTTCTAATTGAGTTAGCTAAACCGTGTGTAAGTGTCCATCATTGTGAGTTCGATAAAAGCATTGCAGGCACAAATTCTGACACCTTCAAAGTATTTGAATAATTTACCCAATTCCATCCTAAATAAGGCGAAATGGTCTACTAGACTATAAAATATGTGTTTACATTTCACTAGAAAAAAGCCTGTAACATGAATGCTGTCCGTTCACTTTCAGTACTTTTACAAAGAAGGAGTGAACCTTCCCTTGATGCTGTGATGCCTCAAAGCTACAGGAGAAAACTGTAACATTTTAGCACCATATACTGCCATATCTAGCTGGAGGGCTCCCACGATGCCTTTACTGTCCACTATATCTGGTTAATGTGCAGTGAGCCAGGTTGATGGCAAGGGGACACTTGAGGTGGTATTTGTGCCTTAAAAGCGGCAAAGTAATTACTGTTAATGTAAATGCTTCATCAGATCAGCAGGTAACAATGTGCAAAGCTGGAAGACATATTTGACGAAATGTTTATTTTCTGTCATGCTGCCCCAAATCGCGGCCCCTCGATTTTAAATACTAGAGAAACTGATAATATGCATTAATTTATCTGTACTGTATATATCTTTTTATGGAAAGACTATGCAATAAATCAGGAAGAGTAATAAACATTATATATTTTTTAAACTGAATTCTATGAAATGTGAAACCCTGACTTGTAATCCAATCCACCAAGCTTTTAATTTGCTGTTTTTTACGCCATTTACCGGTTTTACACTCTCACATCCAGCAAGGGCTCAAATCAACTATTCTCTACACACGAATAAGCTGCCTTGCAAGTCAGACTAATATGAATGTGTAGCATGACAATCTAGTTAAGCTAAGAAGTTCAGCGATGCCACGGCCTCGCCGTGAACTGAACGTCTTACAGCTTGTCGTCCTGTCAGCTTCCTGTCTTCGCTTTGACTTATTGCTTCCTGAGTCTGAGACCCATTTATCAGCGCTTCATTAAAACCCAAATCACTTTTTTTCCCCCCCCGTGCAGGCTTCTTTCTGGCAGGCAGACAAGTCCAACATTGTGCTCAATACCTGTTATTGAGAGCACTTCATCCTTGCAACGCTTGGATGAGAATACTGTGAAAAGTACATTACCCACCTGGGATTCTTCTTTTTTAAGGCTGGAGTTTTTGTTTGGTTAGCCTGCAGAGCAAGAAAGACACACCTGAGTGACACCACGGAGTCGCTAGAGGGGGGGTGGGAGGAGGCGAACGAGCGCCTGTTGAAAAGAACTCTCCAATAGCCATTTCCTGTTCCGCTTTTGTTTGCCGCTATCTTGCCTTTCCAAGTTATTCAAGCAGCACAATGAGGTACAAAGCTGCCGGCCGTACTCCCCGCTCCATCCCTCCACCCTTACATCTGTTCCCTACCTCCTCTATTATGAGCCATTTAAAGAGAGGTGTTGGCAGAACACATCTGAGGTAAGTGGAATGTTCATTGGCCCTTGACCATTGCAGGAAATGTTGTCTTTTGTGTCTTTACTGCAGAGGCCAAACTCGCTAAAACATTCAATGCAAGGGTCAATGTCTCATGTCAGCAGCATTCTCATGTCATATTTTTACCACTCAGTACTCCCTCAGCATCGTCTCTTTTCCAGTCTGGGTTAGCATACGTGCTTGAAGGTCTAAGCCATTCATTTCCCCATGCGTGCAACACAATCATATTGACTTAAGTGGGTGCTGTAAGTGGGTATGTAGAAGACTCAATGAGTATTGTTCACCTAAGTGGTCCACTGATAATGCTGAAAAGCATTTAGCATCGATTTGTACAGCAAAACAAATATTGCCCCCATTGCCAATTGATTCTTGATGGGGTTTAATCACTGCAAGCTTCTGATCTCCATTCAAACCTCTAATGCAATTCCAAACTAGAAAGTAGATTGCAGACTTCTGCTAAGGTGGAAATATTGTGGTTTGCATTTCAACACAGTTGATTTTTTATTCACATCGTGTCACATGT
Organism: Doryrhamphus excisus; assembly: GCF_030265055.1. Taxonomy (NCBI): domain Eukaryota; kingdom Metazoa; phylum Chordata; class Actinopteri; order Syngnathiformes; family Syngnathidae; genus Doryrhamphus; species Doryrhamphus excisus. Next base: position 9,689,213 of record NC_080468.1, read on the forward strand.
ATAAAAATATATTCATTCAGGGTGGTTATGAAATTAAATATTTTACAAAATTAAACTTTAAAAAATTGTAATAATGAATACTTTTTTATTAACCTTCATCAATGCATTATCAATGCAATAATAAACAAGACCGTTTTTTGCAAACGGGCTTCTGTGTTGTGGCTGCATCTCTCCGGGTCACTGGTGGCTGTGAGTGACAGGAAGAAAAGCTCTGACTTGTTTGGGGGAAAGTCACCTTTGGTGTCAACTGGTTTTCATGGATGCATTTCAAAACTCCAAATATAAGACAACATGCTGGTTTCTGCTTTTTTCTATAGGGAAAAAATACTCACTTATACAGTGGAACCTTTGGTTAGCGTCATTAACTCATTCGGTCCCATCCTCTAACTTATTTATAGTTTACAATTATAGCTTAACCTGCAGAAAACAATGCATATTAAGGAATATATGAACTTTTAATGTTACTTTTACTTTTACTAAAGACTCCATTTATGAGAAAGATGGCGATTTGGCTTCAATTTGGGTTATTTTTCATGACGTAACTCTGTTAGAGAGCAATGAACCACAGTTAGCTGCTGATGACATAATTGACGGCAACAGAGACAACGTTGCCAACTTGACCATTTAGTCGCTGGATGTGTCGACCAACCCAACCCGTCCTTGACGACTTATTTTCTCAAAAGGGACTCGCAACAAAACTAACAACTTTTTCTGGCGTCATTGTGCAGGTTTCTGTTATTTGGGGACTCAAAAGTGAAAGCACGTATTGTTCTGCATTTTGTATTCTCACTGAGCAACATATCGGGTGCTGTTGAAAGGTCCGCCCCACCTAAAGGCAGTCAGAAGCCGGCAGTCTACAATCAGGTTTCGAGCTGCGATGCGGGGGTGGAGCACACCCTGTTTTACACTTGGAGATCTAAAACGCAAATTTTTCTTAATCTTCAGTAAGCCTGGATAAAAGAGGAGGGTGTGTTTATGTATATATTTTTAGTCTATTGCTACTTTATTTGTAAAATGAAGGGGACTAGCTTACAGTTCTTCAGGTAAATGTAAGTAATTGATAAACCAGCTGCTGTACTACGCACAAACTCATGTCAATTAGTCAATGTGTGTCATAGAATTAACTGCATCATCTGTTATTTGCTGTTCATTTGTGCTAATTTAATAAAGTTATCAATTGCCAATGTGTGATGGCAATACTTTGAGAGGAGCCGGGTGAAATAAAATATGAAGTTATTTCATTTGAATGAAAGGTTGTCCAATTTTAAATTAACAAACCATTAACGTATTTTATTGGCAGTTCTAAGCGTCATTAAGGTTTGTAGTCACCTTTTTCCTAAAGCATTTTACAACACCATATGCAAATTAGACAACGTAATGTAGCATCTTCTAGAGTGGCCAATAGCTACTTTTCTTACTGAAAAGTTGGCAACAGTGGACCGAGCTGTAGCACGTTGTGTAGTAGCAAGCCAATAGGCTGCAAAGAAGGACGGTTTAAGAACACAGTAGGAGTATTAATAATTACAGTATTAATAACATGATAAGACGTGTGCCACTGGAAAACTTAAACAACCTGAGGTAAAATGTTGGCGTTTTTTTATGTTAACCGAAAAACACGCTAACCGGGGCGTTTGCCGACCATGGTGTGTGTGTGTGTGTGTGTGTGTGTGTGTGTGTGTGTTTGTGCGTGCTCTTGTATTAAATGAACAGCTAGATTGCCAGTGGCTGTATTTTGCAGAACATGCTCATTACATCTACTTTGACATGTAACCTTTTTCCTCTGGTAAATGTAATACAGACCACAGGGGCGGGAGGAGGAGGGGGTTTGGTTTTGGTTAACAGCATCGCACATTGTACATGGACGGGAAACCGCACGGAATGAGACGATTCGGTGGTGTTATTCTTTCCCCAGCATTGGGATTCATCACCCCTTTTTGCGCAACTTGAGCTAAAGTCCCCTGTGTGTTTATATGCACATGTGCAGGGAAGGGGTGGCTGGGGGGCGGATGACGAGGCGCTCAGACACCTCCGCCCTCTATCCACATCCTGAGGGGAAGAGGTCAGGTTAAGTGGCGTGGAGGAGCAACGGGCCTGTTTTTTCTCTCGCCTGGCACCCTGCCCACGTCAACAGTGGCCCTCTTCAAAAAGCCACTAATGCGGGGGCCCGACGCTCACAGTGTTCTGACAATGACTTACTATCTGCCAGCCACGGCCCCCCTCATCCCCACCGCCGGCCTTGCGGAAAAACAGATCTGTGGCGAGAGCAAAGGTTAATCTAGCAGTGAGGCTCCGCTGGCGACTGGCTGCACGGCCATGTGTGACTGAGAATAGGCTGGGACGAATTAACACTACTGCCTCGGGGAGTGTTGACAGGAGTGTGTGTGTCTGTGATATCTGGGATGTGCGTGGTTTTGATGATGATGATGATGGGGCGTAAGGACGAGGCCGCTGAATAGGTTTTGTGTTCACAACCCATTATCGTCTTGAAAGAATCACGTAAGATAAAGGTTGATTCATGCTGTTTCGCAGATGTAAAGCAAATAGCAGCCGACAGTGTAAACATTGCGGTGAGACTAGGTGTGCTTTCTTCTTTTGTTTGCTGTATCTATCGCCACTTTTACAGACCCCTATGCATTTTTTTTTTTTTACATCTTCCATGCTTGTCTGCCTTGTGACGCACAAGGAATGCAAACAGAAGTCTCCCAGCAGCCTTCGTGTTACTTAGAAACACCCCCCTCTTGTTAGCGTTTGTGTATAGTTATATGTTTCAACAATGGTCTCAGACAGAGAAGGTCAACTTGAACCATGGTCTCCTGGGGTGAGTATTTAAACATGTCTCCCTACCACTGTGTCTGTTTCTAGTCCAAACAGCTCTATTGGCTAAGCATCATGCTCCTGCCATGATGCCACCCACTTCTGTCGTTGTTAATATGCACAGACTGTTGTGTGTATTGTTTGCACCTTAATAGGCAGGTAGTGTTACACAACTTCAGGTGTCCAAATAGAAAACAGATGCATCGCCTTAGATTATTATTCTCATTTGAGCTATAAACCATGTATAGTGATTTTTTTTTCCTGTAAGCAAATAACAATATTGCAGATTTTCCCTGATGATCTTTGTGGTGATAAAGTAGAAAGATGAATAGGAAGCTTAAAGGCGTGCTGCTGCTGGATCTTCACAGTCAATTAGCTCTCTAATGCCTCTTCTGTCATCAACCTGTGTGTGGCTTATTCTTAAATGCCAATAAACGTGCTGTTTGCCTGTGTGCACACCTGACAAAGCGACTATTTTACAGCCGGCCGCAGTCTGTGCGACTCCTTATCCCCCCCCTTCCTCGCAGTGGTCGCGTACTTCTTTAGTGCTGTCACGCTGACTGATGGGAAATATGCTAAATTGGGCCCGTGTTTACCTCACCTGTGCCATCGCCAAGCCTCTGAACGTGTTCGCCCGTGACAGGCAGCTCTAATAATGCTTTAAATACTTTGTCAGCTGCGGTGTCACACACTGTCCTCGTTACAGAAGCAATGAATTGGAAAGGATTTTGTGTTACATGGAAGTTGTTGGCTACAAGCCGGAGGTCAGGTAAATGGATGGCACACAGCGGCGGCATGGAAAAATAATACAACTAATATAGTACAATGAAACACAATCCATTCATGTACGCTGTTGGTTAAAGGGACCATTTGCAGCGAGTTTTGCAGTGTAATGTTGACTTTTTTTAAGGGGTGGATGAAAGCAACAAAGATTGTTGGGATTGTTGCCTCCTAACACTGGCGAGAGCATGAATGGAAACTATCAGGGTTAACTTAGTTTAGCGTACTAGTATTGTTGCGTGCGCGACTCGGGCTGGAGGAGCATCTTCACCGCGTTTTACAATGACCGATGATGACGTGCAAGTTACCATGACTGAAGACGGGGACGGCACGATTATTCTTCCACCCAACAGACATTCTCAACACACAGAGGACATACGACCGGTCTTCAAAATAAAAGTGATGTTTTCCATCTAACTGTAAATAAGAGTCATAAAATTTCTACATATGCAGTTGGAATTGCATGGGTGACTACATCTTCTTTAATCACAAGCACAGGCATTATTACAGTTTGGGGAAGATTTAGTAGCAATGTATGTAGAGGCTGACATCCCATTAGAAAAGTTTGCCAGATTGTTGCCAATAAACAAATGTGCTTTACAATTTGAGAGAAGTGTATTTCATTATATGGCTTAAGGCTTAAAGCTTTTTATACAAGGCTCTGATACCGTGAGATTTGCTATCGATCTTATTATATATATATATATATATATATATATATATATATATATATATATATATATATATATATATATATATATATATATATATATATTTGTTTATTTAACTGCATATGTAGATATTTTATGACTCTTATTTACAGTTACAGTACATATATAGTATATAGTATATTTACGCTGAATTCAAATTTTTATCATTTCATGATACATTCTAAAAATATTGTGATATATGCTACGGTCCATGCCGCCCAACCCTACATAGTTATGCATTATGTTTTGGGACTGGATCAAGACTGTTTTTAGCCTGCATGCCAACACACTCACTGTATCGTCATGTATCGTTATGCACATTGGTCCCTTATCTCCTCTACATGCTACTGACTTGCTTCTCCATGCATCTCTGTTGTATACCTGCATTTGTTTTGGTCTGTCAGGCTCATTATGGGGAGCGAGCTGTCAGGGGACACCCGGGCTAACAACACCACAGGGGAGGAGAAAAGAGGTGTACAAGTGTGTGTGTGTGTGTGTCTGGGAGTCATTCCAAACGCCATCTACTTTAATAACAAGCGAAGATAACAACACACCATAAAGCAGAGAGCCATGTTTGCTCAGCACACACTAAAGCACTTTGCTGAATACAGTTTGTGGCCTCGAAAAGGAAGCTCTCACCACTGTCACACAGTTTGTTAATGACCCAAGCTATAATGTGTTTTACATACTGTATATGGAGTTAGTTTCCTTCTTAAAGCCACACATCACGGCCAATAAAACCTGAAACTACATGTTAACCATTGAATTTTTCAAGTTTTTATTTCCCCAAAGAGAATTAATGTATAGTTTTGACTCATGTCTTAACACTAAACAGCAACTGAACTTCTAATGCACATGCTGTGAGATGAAGTCAGCCTATGAAAAAGAAAATCCACTTGAAATCCACTGAGACTTTTTCCGTTCATAACCCAAATTAGAAAAACTCCTCCTTTAGAAAATTCTTTAATAACATTGACATATACATATATATAAAATAAACATTAGTCATGCATTTATTACAAGAAACATAAATAAAAACGAAAATAAATGCCCCCTTAACAATCAATAAAACAGCTTGGAGCAGCCCCCCCATAAACGATCTGTGTCCCCTCTCTTGGGCTTGGATAAAACTGTTTTCAGTCATGTACGAGACATGGATTAAGAGTGAAGGGCTTCCCACAGCCCCTGATTACATATGGGACCTAGAATGTTGTGCTACACCCTTGGATAAACATGACACCAACTGAGAAGTCCTAAAAGAAGGAATTCAGGTTCTGACACAAGATTGGGGCCAAAGATAAGACTTATTTTGCTCATACGAGTTATATTTCACATGTTGACCTTCAGGGCTGTTTTGGAATAATGTCACTATCCTGTAAGCTGTGGTCATTTCATGCAATCACCTAATATATATATAATATATATATATATATATATATATATATATATATATATATATATATATATAATATATATATATATATATATATATATATATATATATATATATATATATATATATATATATATATATATATATATATATATATATATATATATATATATATATATATATATATATATATACAGTGACAGTAAGAGAAATAGCTTTTTTGACAGTTAAACACACTAATGTTGCTTTTCCACCTCGCCGTACTGACTCAAGCCTCGAGTGATTGGCTTTCAACAGTAGGATAGGACCGCAGGAATCGCACTTCAATAAATGCATTGGTTGCATTGTCACATACTAACAACAGCAATGGTGGGGAATGAGGGTCTCCTGTATGAAAAATGTATAGAAAAATGTAGCATTCTAGCTCCAAGGGTGTAACCTTGGGTCTGCCATTGGGGGGCGGGGGGTTAAAATCTTTGCCAAAAAAAAAAAAGTTTTTTGGAGGAGAGCAATTATAAAACTATGTTAGAGCTGCAACATTGAATCGATTAATCAGTGATTAAGCAGTTATCCAATTAATTGACATCTGATTTATTCATTCATTCATTTTCTACCGCTTTTCCTCATGAAGGTTGCGGGGGGTTCTGGAGCCTATCCCAGCTGTCTTTGGGCGAGAGGCGGGGTACACCCTGGACTGGTCGCCAGCCAATCACAGGGCACATATAGACAAACAACCATTCACACTCGCATTCATTCCTAATTTGGAGTCGCCAATTAACCTAGCATGTTTTTGGAATGTGGGAGGAAACCGGAGTACCCGTAGAAAACCTACACATGCACGGGGTGAACATGCAAACTCCACACAGAGATGTCAGAGGGTGGAATTGCACTCGGGTCTCCTAGGTGTGAGCCCTGCGCGCTAACCACTCTCTTCTGTGCAGCCTCATGTTTTGTTAAAAACATTAAATTATCTTTCAAAGGTACACACAAAATGATTTTCTATCTGCGATTAATTGTGAGTTAACTGATGACAAATGTTGTGATTAATCATCAATTAAACATTTTGATCGATTGACAGTCCTAATTATTAAACACTGTTTCCGCAAGTCTCCATGCATGGACCGGTATCGGTTGGGGAGAACATGCAAACTCCACACAGAGATGGCCGAGGGTGGAATTGAACTCTGGTCTCCTAGCTGTGAGGTCTGTGCGCTAACCACTCGACCGCCGTGCCACCTGACAGCTGATTTATAATTCAATTAATAATTTTTGGGATTATACCCACGAGGGTCCACACCACTGTTTGTGAAGCCATGTCCTAATGGGTTTCATTAGCATTTAATAGCAATAAACTCAATAGCGATTGTGAACAAACTTCGTCAATACTCTCTGTGTATGGTGTGTATGTAGTCCAACATCTACTGTACAGCACAGCAGTTAATGACACTAGGCTTGTGTTTTATATTGCAGTATTTGTTTTAACCTTTTGGCACACAGTGTTGGAAGAATACACCTTCCCTCCTACACACTAATCCCTGCTGCCATTTCATATTTCATCTGCAACATCTCCAAACACCTGCAAACCACTTGCCAGAGCTATTTACACCCCCGGTAGGTACTCACACACAAACACGCACTAGACAGACACCTGCTTCCTCTCTAACCCGCTGACACTGACCGGAGAAATAATTCAACAGCCCGGAGCATCCTTTTACAGCCGTGTATGCCGTCTCATATTTACATGTGCCGAAGAGAGTGGCGGCCTGCGTGCGAAGTGTTTTAGAAGCAAGTCAGTGGCGCTAAATGCCTAACGAGGCGTCTGGGTTCTTAAGCTGCAACATTGTTGAGTGTGCCACTTTTTGTCTCCTGAAAGGATGCTTCACACCGACTGCTTCAGCCTGCATGGAAGCTCTCTTTTGGGATTGTTAACAGTTGGGAGTAACTGTGTAATAGCATTACTAACTATCAACTACTGGAAAACAGTCATCTTTTGGATGGCTCTTGTAAGTGAACGATGACACCGCAGATACGGTAATCTCTCAATTAATTGATGTTAATTGGTTCTAGATGTGGCCATGATAAGTGGATTTCCGTGAAGCAGGATTTCTTATTTAGAAATCTCATATTTTATAGCCTGTTCATGATCTTCTAAATACAAATATAAATGATTAGAGCCCTCTAGATATGAAGTAACACCCCTATAGTCACATTTACACTTTTACTGTATTACCCAATATAATATTTATGATATATGCACCTTCCTAGGTACTTACAACAAGCAAGACGTACAGTGGAATACACAAGGTGAACAAATTCAACGGATGGGGTTGAATTAAATATGCTTTGCTTCTTCCTACTCCTTTTTGGACTGCAGAACTATGACTTGTGTATGTGATGTGTTGCAGTGTAATTTGTTTGCATGTTCAAGATGAATTTAACCATTACCATAATACGAGTAAATAATACATTTAAGGCATAAATAAGACAGAAATGCGTTCCAATGCTAGGAGAACAGAGTGGACAGGAAGTGACATTTGGGTTCAGAGTTGAGCTTCAGCTTAGCGTACGGGTTATGGGCGCAGCAGTAGCCCGTGTTTTTGTTAGGGATATAATAAACTCGCTTGCGTGTCTCACTCACAATTATAGTAACATTACTGACACCTAGTGACCAGTGTACAATATTACATAAGTTACAAGGTCTTTGAATGCATCTTGTGAATGACTTAGGTATATTAGTATTGTAGTTCATTTTGGCATGTCTATGCATGTAAATGCTTAAATTTGCAAACATTTCTTTTAAATATGCATATATTTTTAGTAATAATAATACAAAAAGAATATATTTTTGAAAAACCATAATTGAGTGAAGCTGTGAAATTCGAATTATTTCACAATGTAGTACAATTATTACTTTTAATAGTACCTAATTACAATTATGAAGGAATAATCAATTTACTAATTCAGAATTGCTGTTTGTCTATATGTGCCCTGTGATTGGCTGGTGACCAGTCCAGGGTGTACGCCGCCTCTTGCCCGAAGACATCTAGGATAGGCTCCAGCATGCCCGCAACTCTCTCGAGGAAAAGCAGTATAGAAAATGGATGAATGAATGAATGAATTACTTTGTACGTAAGAAGAAGTTTTATAATAATTAGAATGATGGCCAATCACTTCTCAACAGGTCTCTTCAAAGGTGTTTTCATTGATGGCGACCATGTTTTTAAACCGTTTTTGCCCACATTTTACAGACATATGCTTGTCAGCCCCCTAAACGTGCACTAACTTAATCTAAACACCCTAGAGTTGGTGTTTCATGGAGCACATTGAGCTGTGTGAGAAATTTCAATCCAACACATGGCGGTTGAATGACATCACCAACTCGGTGGAGGTGCCATAATTTTTTCACAACTGGACTTTTGAGACAGCTTGGGAGGCTTATGCTCTTGCCACCGAACCGGCACGGCATTTTGGGGCCAAAGATTGCGGTCCAAGCACCCTGAACGCCAAATCCTATGAGGTCATCTGTAAAGTGTGCATACATGTGTGTAAGTGTGGGTCTGTCACAGGTTCAAAACATACCCACACTCTCCCTGTGGCAAAACAGACTGGATGTGTCAAAGTGTGTGTGTGTGTGTGGGTGAAATGACATTTACCCTCCCAGAAGAGCTGTACGGAACGATGGCTTTGCATTCAAAGCAGCCCACAGAAAAACGGGTGTCACTGCAGGGACTGAAGGATTGATTAAATACAGAAACAAAAGCAAACTGTTAGCAGGTCAGTGCTTGAAATTAGACAGGAACATCAAATGGAGACGCATCAAATACAAAACTCTCTGTGGAGCTGAAAGAATCAGCCTTTATCGCTTCAATTCCCATACCACGACTATGAAGGAAAATGCATGAAGAGGACATCCACAGTTTTCCATTGGAATGTGATGAGTGCACCCATGAAGACCCCTTACCTTCCTGTCTTGTATTCCATTCATGGGTTATCTTTGGAGAATTGCTTTTGTCAAGCCCAAAGATCAAAACCGTGAGCTACATGATGCGTACTCTTGCAAAACCCAGAGGAATAAACCCATCTACCGAAATATAGACTTCTTCAAGAATGTGAGCAGTTGCCACAAGACAGTGGATTTAGTGTTCATGATTTTTTTGTCTTTCAGAGTGTTGCATTTTTCCAGCAGCAGCGAAAGGCCTGTGGCATTTTAATGGGAATAAATAGCGGAGGAAAGAGGACGACTTGAGAGTGTCCAACACACTCCTGGGATGTATACCCTTCTTAAGTGGCGGAGCAGCACTAACAAGATCCCAGAAGAACACCTCAGTTGTGGTAAAGGGAGCCACGCCTTCACTCTAGGCCTTGCAGAACGCCGTCCCTATAGCAAACATCATGTGGCTGGGGAAGACCCAAACTTAGGCATCAATTACCTGCATGGATCTCGCTACAATGGTCAAGGGACGACACGGCTAAATTGAATAACACTCATAACAGTCTCCAAATGGTGGAGGCCACTCACCGCTGAGACTCCTCGTCGTTTCTTTCCCACCTCCGTGTGACTGTTAAACCATCTTCTTCTACGTACTGTGGATTCAGATTTAGCGCCTTTCCCCGTGAGCCTCACAGGTGATTATGTGACTTTTATTGAAATTCAGCCCCGGTGGGTTCAAGGAGGCTGAAGGTTGTTCTTTTACAGCGACGGGTGAGATGAAAGGGGAGGGCAGGAAGTCAAGACTTTCAAGGATGTGATTCCGTCTGTCAGTCAGGGAAGTTTGATGGTGTATGCCACTTTATTACGTTAGATCAGCTCGTTGCTTCTGTGGATTCTTTGAGTGAAAATCGCACATTGATGAAAGTATAGTACAGTACATTCTCATTCATTGTGGGGCTGCAGATGGAGGTGTGAGTTGGAGCATCTGGTGTTAAAAGGGTGTTGTGAGCGTGCGTATATCCAGTCTATCTGCACGCTCGTGTGAGCATTACACGACTTTCTTTAATGCTTTCACAAGCCCTGTTTTTCCCCCTGTTTGCGTGCCGCTTGTGTTTTGGTGAGGCGGTTTTGTTCTCATCTTCATGAATATTGCAAGTGCATCAAAAGAGCAGAATATGTCCTTGTACATTAGAGTTGGAGTGACACAGGGTGTTGCCGCCGTCATAAAGTGTCTCTCCAATGATTCCTTACATCGCTGCTCGCTGACACCCACCGTGAATCCAATTTAGGAAGATTACAATGGGATAAGGTTGTCTGTATTCTTCGTTCATGTTCTGTCAAAATGTAATCTACATGTAATCTATAGTATCTTAGCATCAAGTCGATTGGCACATACAAGACATCATTTCATGAATAAATTTCCCTTTTTTTTAAATTATGGAGTTTTAGATGTAAAATATTGATGTGATGCTTTGTCTTTTTATGTTGCTATCTATGTTAATGTCAATGTAAATGCTCTGCAGTGGTACCGCTGTGTTTTTAAACTCCAGATTTCATAGGCTTCAGTTTGAATTTGCCAAAAATACGTTTTATGTAGGCTGTCTTGGTTATCATACAGCCAAACTTTGGCCCGTTTGTCTGCATATCATTCTGCAAAATCGAGTACCCAAACAGCACATCTGCTGTGTGTGAAGAACGGTTTGTGGATCATCTAATCATCATTTATTCCTCCTTTCAATCACTGTTCGCCCTGTGCTCATGAGGCGTTCAAGCGTAGCGTATTTGTGAGTGTTAAATGAATGAGCTTTCTGTTCCTTTTTATTGAGTACTGCTGAAAAGTAACCCACCATGGGGCCAAAACGACAGCCAGAACTTTGATAAAGTACGTGAGAGATACTGTTGAATGCAAGAAATGTGTTTTCAATATGAGTGTAACAACAAATATCACATTTGTTACCTTCTGAAAGGTTTTGTTGATCAAACTCCTCATGATGATGCAACCAGCTTAGCGTACGGGTTATGGGCGCAACAGTCGGTAACATTACTGACACCTAGTGACCAGTGTACAATATTACATAAGTTACAACGTCTTTGAATGCATCTTGTGAATGACTTAGGTATATTTGTATTGTAGTTCATTTTGGCATGTCTATGCTTGTAAATGCTTAAATCGGACATACATTTCTTTTAAATATGCATATATTTTTACTACTAATAATACTAATAATTAATATATTTTAGAAAAACCATGATTGAGTGAAGCTGTGAAATTTGAATTATTTCACAATGTAGTACAATTATTACTTTTAATAGTACCTAATTACAATTATGAAGGAATAATCAATATACTAATTCAGAATGGCTGTTTGTCTATATGTGCCCTGTGATTGGCTGGCGACCAGTCCAGGGTGTACCCCGCCTCCCGCCTGAAGACATCTAGGATAGGCTCCAGCATGCTCGCGACTCTCTTGAGGAAAAGCAGTATAGAAAATGAATGCTTTCAATCACTGTTCGCCCTGTGCTGATGAGGCGTTCAAGCGTAGCGTATTTGTGAGTGTTAAAGAGCTTTCTGTTCCTTTTTATTGAGTACTGCTGAAAAATAACCCACCACGGGGCCAGAACTTTGAGAAAGTAGGCGAGAGACACTGTTGAATGCAAGAAATATGTTTTCAATATCAGTGAAACAACAGATATCACATTTGTTACCTTCTCAACTGTTTTGTTGATCAAACTCCTGTCATGGATGATAATAAACTGTGCATCAATGAATCCCTAAACCTAATGTCCTAATTAGAGTAAGGGACTGCAGGGCAATTCCATTGAGTGAAAACATTTTGAGCACTCAGCAAGACTTCCTGCTCTTCATGAAAACCAAAGATAATTCAATTCAGCCAGATGCATTAACTATAGTTTCTACTGCTAAATGTCAGCCTTATACAATCCCCAGTGCGACCTCCATTTGAAGGCTTGTCTCAGTCAGTCCACTTGTGTCTCCGGGCCACAGATGCACTGATGGACCAACTTTGTGATGGGAGAAGTTTAGAAAATGTCAAACCTTGATTGACTTCTGGAGATGCTGTATTTCCTTTTGGGAAAGATTAAATCTCAATGCCATTTCCATCCCGTTCCTCAGAGCATCGTGTTCCATTTTCCCGATTTGGAAGCCATTCTTGGCACAGGCGTCCTGTTGTAAAGTAGTATTAATGAGGTCCTTATGTTTCTTGTCAATACATACATTTGTAGGCAACGACAGGGAAATTCTTTTTAGCGACGTCATTAAACGTGATCACATTTCTGCTTGTGTTTTCTTTGGTTGGACAGGAGAGTGGGTGGGCATGGCAGTTGCAACCCGACAAAAGTAGCTGGGGGGTTGCGTGCGGTTGCCTGACTGGGAATGCAGCCAAAGTGTTGTGCCATACATGATGGGGGAGGAGTCTTTCTCTGTCTAAAAGACGTTTTGTGAGGTGAGCACCCTGTAAAGAGGTGTAATTGCCTCATTTTGGAGCAGCAAATTGCCACGTTTCTTGAAAGCAGACAGGCAAGCCAAGCAGTAATGACAATTGTGATGGTTGGAGGAAGCCAGTGGATTATTGCTGCTGCTGGTCTGCTGGTCTGCTGGTCTGCTGGTCTGCTGCCACAGCAAACACTACTACTCTCATTTCTGTGAGCTTTAACATTGCATTTGTCAGTGGTTGATATAGCCTTTGCTGTTTCAGTTTGTTTCACAAGTTAGGTTTGAGACCACACCTCCCAAATACAATAAAAGTCTTTGTTTTCTATGAAGTGGGGGGGCGTATACATTGGTCAAGCTCATCTAACTTGGTACGGAGATGCCTTGAGATACTTTTGGCTCCACAAGGAAGGTTTTTTTTTACTTGTTTATTTATGACACCATGAAAACCCGGAACTTCTCTCAAAAGTCGAACAATTACGTGAGAACAAAGATTAAACGGATTCTAGGATTTCTGTTGTAAAAAAGTCCAGAACCGCCCAAAATCTTGTTCCAAGTGTAACAATGAAAACTCCCCTAATTCAGGAAGTAACCTGGGACAGAAGCAAGTCTTAGCTGGAGTCTACTTCATAAAGTTGGGTTTAGCCAGAAGCCTTTCCCACAAGGCATTTTACACCGCTCAGCCTGTACTTGTACTCGCGTTGTTCAAGGTTCAATTTGCCCGTGTCCCAAAAGGCTTGGGAAAGGCTCGGTTACTTAAACCCTCCCACAAATGTGACTAGCGCACTCTCTTGTATAAAGCACTCTCCATGGAAAGCCCACACATACATCCCATAAAAGTCATTTTTGCTGAACAGCTGAACGATATCCTTTGTGGTTGTAGTGGTCTGGTTGACATTTCTCTGATGCAATTACTGGAATGTGGCTACCATCCAACATAGGCATTGTGAGGTCGGCCATTTGCACTAAGCGTGAATCAGGAACTGTACTGTGGAACAAGAAACTTGTGGACTGTATTGCAGAATTCTCAACACAAAGCTCAGACTGACGATGAAAAATGGCCGAGTATTTGATTCGGACAGACAATTTTCTTTTTTTATTTTATTTATATATATTTTTTTTGACAGCCAATTTTCAACACACATATCCAGTGATTCCCATGGAAACAATGATTATAACTTTATCTAGGCTTGAATCAAGCAAGATGAACAACATTATGGTTGTCTTTCATGGACATAATTAAAATAACATTTACCTCTTGTTCTGTTTGCCACAACATCAAATCAGCTTCTTTTGTCTGCATGTTGTATTCCGCATCTGCACATCCATAAAGAACAATATACAAGGATGCAATGACATGAATGCAATTCCCGTCAAGGGCACCAAGTTCACATTTAAGGCTATGGAAAACCTTCCAACATGGTTTGCATACTTTGTGTTCTTAGTATGTCTGCCTCCTTTTTATAAAGAGCGTCTACAGTTATACCATTAGACCAGGGGTCTCAAACACGCGGCCCACAGGACACTAGTTTGAGGCCCCCGCCTTGATATGAAAGTTTAATGTTAGTGCGGCCCGCACAAGTTTGATATGGATGCTGTATGGTATCATGTACCCAGAAAAAAATATTACGTTTGATTAATGTTCATGTTAAAGGTTAAATAACTGTTAATAGTTATCCTCCCTATCCGTGTGGAAGTGGTAAGTTTTTGGCTATTTAAGTTTAAAGGAAATAACTTGAAGGCTACCGTTTAGGTCGCTAGCTCTCTAGTTTGCGAGTTAGCATGTGTCTCAAGACCCTGCAGTTGCGCAATATGTTGTAAATAAAAAGAGTATAAATGTGACTATAGTCGTGTTTTGTCATGTCTACAGGGCTCTAATAATGCTTTGTTCATTTTAATCTGAAAAAAATAATTTGTCTACCCACCAACTATATGTGGTTTCTTAATTTTTTAGTATTTGCAGTTTTATTATTATATTTATTTATTTATTACTGATTGGTTGATTTTCTTTATCCTTGATTTGTTCATTTATTTTTCATCTTATTTTGTGTAGAAAATAAAAGATATTTGAGAACAGTGGAATGTTTTATCAGAGCTTTTCTTGTAGAAAATTGGAACCAAAGCGAAGTTTTTTAAAAAAATTTGTTTTTAATAAATGCGTTTTTTTTTTTTTTTTGGAAAACCTGATGCGGCCCAGTCTCACCCAGACCCGAGCTCCAGTGGCCCCCAAGTAAATTGAGTTTGAGACCCCTGCATTAAACCTTAGTGTCTTAGTGGCATTCTTAATGGTTCTGCTTGTATTGGTACAAACATTGTTGTGTAAACAGAGACTACAGTGTGGCCAATTGCTTATTGTTTTGCTGTGTACTGACAGCATTTGGATTTGATATTAAAAAATGAACATGAGACCAGAGCGCAACATTTCAACTTTTATTTTCATCTATTTACTGTACATCTGAATCTTGTACTGACAACATCATTTTTACAAGTGACCATGTGACTGACAGGTATGTTTTGTTTTCGAGTCGTGTCCTACTACATTGTTTATTCACTCAATCAATAGTACTGGATCTCAGTACTGACTTTCAGATTAGTTGGCCTTCTTGTGCAATCCCAAACCTGATTTAGGAGAATTGAACCGACTACTCATTAGCATGTGTTAATTTTCCGTATAATTTTAAGCAATATAGTTATGGAACTTTACTTTCTTGCTAATATAATAATGACTACGAATAAGAATATCCATCCAAACATTTATTTTCTCTACCGCTTATCCCAGCTGTCTTTGGGCACAGAGATGCCCAAGCGGAGAATCAAACCCAGTCTTCTATCTGTGTGGTCTGCACGCTAACCACTCCTGCACCGTGCAGCCCCTAGTAAGAATAGTTATATGTTACAGGTTTTTCCCAGCAGGATATTGAATGTATATTAGCATTGAGGGGCAGGTGCTACATTTCAGAGATTGATGTAACCATATATGATCAATTGCATGCTGTGTTTATTTTCCATTCTATGCTAAGGGGTGGAGAAATAAATGGCTGGTTAGTGACATTCCTAGTAGCAGAACATTAGCGAAAATAGTGCTTTTTTTTGGTTATACTCTATCTTGTTGCTATTCTATCCAGAATTGATGGAATGCAAAAAAATCAAAGCCTTCAGTTTGACAAGAGGAGGAAGCAAAGATAAGTGGAAGCGTGAAGGCAACAAAACCAAGAGAGACAGGTAAAAAATGATGAGGGTGAAGGACTGATGAATGGGAAGCGAGGAAACGCTCATGGACACGAGGGAAATGACGCACTGGGGTTAGGTGGAATAAAAGGAGATGGGGTGGATGAGCGAGGGACCTACGAGGGGGGAGTTGGGGGTGACGGTAAAGGGGGTGCCAGAGGGTGGGTGAATGTTGGGGATATGATGAATTAAAGATGACACTCTCCAGCAGCCTGCTTTCTAAAGATCACTTCTTCTGCTAATGTAATGTTAATGAATGCAAATGATGTGCCCTACTCCCTTGAACAGGATAGGGAGTGAAAGAAAGACACGTGTCGGTAATGCTTGTGTGCTGTTTTTGTGTTACAGTGCTGACCGCTATTAAATTAAAAAGACTGGTCTTGTTAGCAATGCAGGTCTTGTAACACAAATGCCACGGGCCTGATTTGAGTCAACAGCTGCCACGTGTCGTACAAGTGAACGCATCGACTGGATCGAATGACAGGAAGAAAAGCTCTGGCTAAGTTGCAGATAAATCATTTGGTTGATTTATATAGTGCCAGTCTGTTTTTTTCTAATGCTCAAGAAAATGTCAAACTTTTTATTACGTATGCACATATTTGCAATATTGGTGTTTTGTGTTCTCCTAAGCGTGACACGTGAATTGTTCTTACATCCAATAAGCAAGTCAATTATACACCATGGGGAAATAATAGTGCAAGGTGGACTCATAAGGATTTTGTGACATGGCGTCCCAGATGTGTCCTGCTGAGAGAATGTCACCTTGCTGTGATGAAATTATTGCCTAATTTCATCAGTTTCTGCAGATCTTGCATGTATATTAATTTTCATAACATCTGCCACTGATTTCACGGCACCTCCCCCCTCTCTCTTTCCTTTTCTTCGTGTCGTTGGCCTTTCTTCATGCTGGAAATGTTATTTTCACTCTGCCCAGAGCGGTTCTTCAGTAATGTGTGTGCCTCACATGTTTCTAATGTCACTCAAGATGGCAGATGGTTTCCAGTTCAATTTTCAAATCAGCCACGTTGTCATCCTTGTCTTCAGAGAGACATGGAAGTAACATATTTCTCTTTTGTATTTCCTGTTGCCTGTACTGTACTCGTGCATGTAAAGCCTTGAGGATGAGTGACAGTCTCTGCGTGGTGATAAATGAAATAAATCTCACTTCTGATTACACTGATTCTTTATTGTAGCCCGTGACTGGGAAGTCAGCACTATCACCTCATTTATATTCCTTTTTACCCTGAAGCAGCTCTCACTATGAGACCTTGAAATAGCAAGAAACTCTATTTGCTAACTGAAGTGGGTGCTCAAAACACAACATGCATAATATATAGTAACATAATAAAAGAATGTTAGGCTTCATTCAGGTTGGTCAATTTCTATGGCAGGTTTAACATAGAATTTCAGTGAAGAGGGATTCCTTATTTACACATGGAATATTTTCTGAATTAGAATATAGAAAACCTGTTTTAAACCTGCAATAAAAGCCTGTTGTTCTGGCAATCAAGTTTAGCGATTCTATATGTGCCCCGCCCCGCTTTTTTAACCAATGAATGTTGTATTTTGATGTGTCTTTTATTCTGTTTACTTGCTCTATTCAACTTCATTCTTTTGTAAAGTGTCTTTGAGTATCTTGAAAAGCGCTATACAAATAAAATGTATTATTATTATTATTATTATATTATATTTGTCTGACATGTAGTGACCAGAGTAGTTACCGCATATCGCAATGTGTCTTCTTAATGCCTTGTATTTATATTTAGTTTATTTAGCCCGTTTTATGTTTGAAATGCTTCTTTTAGGCAAAAACAAATAATTAAAAAACACTATTCAATCAAAAAACAGCATGATTTACTAAATCATATAGTTTTGAAAACCTGTGATACAGTAAAGCCACAAAATTCTAACCGTGGTGAAAGACGACTTAATTACTGTATGGCGTAATAAAACATTTTTTTTTTCAACCCGAAGACCCAATCCCAAATACGTTCATGTCTTTTACTTTTTCTTTTGTACAAGAGGACAACAGAGGTGATGATGCAACTACACAATAGAAGAGACAGTTCAGTTCAGTTTCAAATGTGAAAATTGTAAATAGTTCACAGTTTTATATTTGTAGATAAATTTTCATTCAGTATCTTTTCACTACATGCCTTTTTTCTTCTTTTTTTGTTGAGAAATGTATCAAAAAGCGTTCAAAAAGCTCCTTTGTTTGATGAGCCTTACCGACTGTATGTTCCACTGCTGATCAGTATAGAACAGAAAAAGGTAGAAACAAACTTAGTAATCTTTCTTTGAATAGGTAAGTCGTTATATAGCCAGAGGACATATTCTATGTGCCTTGACAAATCTGTCAAAAATGAGGGATGTCCTCTGAAAAATGGCTGGGATTGAATGACTTAAAAGGAGGCATCATACTCGAAAGATAGATTACATGGCGAGATGCCTTTTCACTTCCTGGTTGCTGCGGAACATGTATTTCAATGCGACCGATGCAGGCCGAGCTCTTATAAAATGCACATCTGCCACCTAGTGGCCATTTTTTTGGCTTGAAACTGCACCATATATGATCTCTTTTATTGTGGCGTTGTGTCATCACCACGTCTTTGGGAGCAAATGTTTGGTTGAAAATGGTTGAATATGCAGCGTACATTCCTCATGTAATTGGATATTTTTGAAATAAATTGTGAAAAAAAATCGTGAAACCTGCCCACATGTGAACACACGGAAAAAGGAGCATTTTTGTCTAACATAAGGTTTGCAGGGATCCAAAAAAATTCCAAAATAGTTTTCCTTTAAACAATTTTTAGGCTCATTCTTTGTATTTATTTGTGCCAATCAATTCATTTAGCTGTCAGGAATTCTCCTTTTTTTCCATTATTGGGAACACCCCTTGAGTGCCAAGCTGATTAGTTTGGGACACACAGCAGCTTTCAGTCTTGTGTGTTGCCACTTTGTTTTCAGCCTTGTATTAAGATGGCAGGCTCAGCACGCTCTGCCACCATGGGGCTTCATCACTGTTAAGTGCTCATTTCAGCCCTGCTCAATTCTCCCCCAACACTGTCAGTCTCCCCCTCCTCTTTGTCTTCCCATCTTGATTCCACATCCAAAGAGGATACAAGCCTTCTGAAATAACGTTCCTCGAGGCCCATAGATCTTATTTCAGTTTGTTACTCCAATCACAAAGCGAGGGTCCTCTTAGCCTCGCGTTTGGCATCTGGATGTGATTGTCTCATTGAATTACAAAGTGTGCCAGCATCCTTGAGTGGTGGTGGTGCGTGTCAGAGGATAGATGAATGGAAAAGGAGTGTTATGGGATGCAAAGGGAAATCTGTGGAGAATTGTCCGCCTTATTGACTGGGGAGGCTTCAGAGAGGCGGCTCAGCACATGTTCTATCGACCAGCAGCCATGCAATCATACGAGCAGGGCCACCAAAGGCTTGAATTACACAAACATGTTGTCAGGCTCGTTTGCAAACTGCAAAGACGGTACATTTGAAGCTCACACGACGTGGAACAATTGCACCATTCGTTCCTGCTGTTCTGGGTTCTTTGTGCTCCTATTTCATGGATGTCTTTGCAATATGTAACCATGTCATGTATCATACCACTGCTTGCTGACGTGTAATTGTGTGAAGAGAGTGCAGCCTTATCGATTGCGACCACAGGGTCCCCATCAATGTTTAATGCAGTCTCTCTCGCTCTATCGTTGCACCCACCTCCTGCCATCTGTAGAAACGGCTCACTATTAGGTATCGATCCATCATGAGTCCCTAATGAGGAGGATGTGGGCTGTCTTATCTTGGGTCATCATACGTTGGGTGTGTCTTGCTCATGCCAGAGCCTGCTTTTTTGTTTTTGACAAGCAAAACCACATTTGTCACATGATTTACTAGAACTAATATTCTGCAACATTACCTGCAACGGCACATCCTGCAGCTGTGCAGGGCTTTGAATCCATCTAAGGACGACTAGTCTGACACCTACAAGCTATTGTTTTCCAATAGATTTATGAGCCATGCTTGCCAAGTCAGCCTTTAGCTTTCTTTATTAATACCTCTTTTTTTTATAAACTGGCTGTTTTGAATTTAATGTGGATTGCCGGCAGAGCTGACATAGCAGGAATCAGGAATCTGGGCTCCACTTGAAACGAGAGAGGCCCACAATTGGTGTTTTAGTTATCTTGTGAATGCCTCACGCGGTAAAATGTGACTTTATAGTCTGGGTACTTGGGTCTATGAGAAAAGTTAAGGATTAATTCATTGATTTGATGTTATTTGGAGTGGGAAAGTTCTGTGTAGTTACCTTTTTATTTTAATCCAAAAAGACAAGACAACCTCTTCTCTCGGCGCAAAACAAATATACAAGTGGTCCATCCATTTTTCTATGCCGCTTATCCTCAATAGAATTGCGAGGGTAGGCTGGAGCCTATCCCAGCGGACTTTGGCGGGTGTACAACCTGGACTTGTCATTAATAACGAGTTAATGGAAATTCCCTTTATTTATTCAGTGCCTCTTGCTGGACTCAGATGGAGAAACTGAAGAACTAGAGAATGTATGTATTTTTTATTGTCATTTATACAGTGGCATACAAGTGTCCCAACTTAAAATTATTTCTTTCTTGTTAAAAATTGTTGGTTACAGGCTTCTAGTTACCACCAGTCAAAGCCAAAATTGGCCATTTGGAGGGCTTGTGTCACAAAGGCCAACGTGTGTGAGCACACATATACGTAGCAGTAATTGAGATGGCAGTAAAAGCTCGCAAGATGACATCATTAATGTTGTTGTTATTCTTATTATTTAGCAGCCAATTATTAGAATTTTTGATTGCACTGCTGTGTTTGTCAAAGAGGACAACATACAAATTGTATGTTATGTCATACTTCTATGCTGTCATACTTTTCTTGGTGTCACCACACCAAGAAAAGTGTGATAACGAGTTTGTTTGTCTGTGAGTGTTTGGAAGTAAAGTACAAGCTATAGCTTGACTGCAGTACAGTATGTGGGTGCAGTAGCTACTCAGTCGCTACCCTGTTTTCATTTCACTGAGCTGGTGGGTGTTTTTGCAAACCTTTATTTGGAATGTTCCTCACAATTATATGTTGTGAGATTATTTGCTTGAAGGTATTGGCATGTTTGTGTTGGACCATTTGTTTTTTTGTACACATTGAGGTCCATTTTGTGTCAAGCTTTTTAAAAAACTTAATGTTTAATAACCAACATTTTGCATACAACAGTCATATTATCCAGTCTCATGTAAATATTCATTCATTCATTTTCTACCGCTTATCCTCACAAGGGTCGCGGGGATGCTGGAGCCTATCCCAGCTGTCTTTGGGCGAGAGGTGGGGTACACCCTGGACTGGTCGCCAGCCAATCACAGGGCACATATAGACAAACAACCATTCACACTCACATTCATACCTATGGACAATTTGGAGTTGCCAATAAACCTAGTTCACGGGGTGAACATGCAAACTCCACACAGAGATGTCAGAGGGTGGAATTGAACTCGGGTCTCCTAGCTGTGAGGCCTGCGCACTAACCACTCGAGCACCGTGCAGCCTCATGTAAATATGTTTGTTAAAAACATGAAATTATCTTTCAAAGGTACACACAAAATGATTTTCTATTTGCGATTAATTGTGAGTTAACTGATGACATATGTTGTGATTAATCTCAATTAAACATTTTGATCGATTGGCAGTCCTAATTATTAAACACTGTTTACGCAAGTCTCCATCCATGGACCGGTATCGGTTGGGGACCACCACTCATGACTAACAGCTATGACTCATTGAAAACTCTCATGCGGACACACTAAATGTGGACAGGTGTTTGAGCCCCGCCCTGTCACAAATAACCACTTACGATACTCCATTTACTCATTTGCTACCATCAAAAGGAGGCATTAGGTCACAAGACACCTCTATCTAGGGCAGGGGTCTCAAACATGCGGCCTGTGGGCTAGTTTGAGGCCCCCACCTTGATATGAAAGTTTAATGTTAGTGCGGCCCACGCAAGTTTGATATGGATGCCGCATGGTATCATGTACCCAGAAAAAAATATTACGTTTGATTAATGTTCATGTTAAAGGTTAAATAACTGTTAATAGTTATCCTCCCTATCCGTGTGGAAGTGGTAAGTTTTTGGCTATTTAAGTTTAAAAAAAATAACTTGAAGGCTACCGTTTAGGTCGCTTGCTCTCTAGTTTGCGAGTTAGCATGTGTCTCAAGACCCTGCAGTTGCGCAATATGTTGTAAATAAAAAGAGTATAAATGTGACTATAGTCGTGTTTTGTCATGTCTACAGGGCTCTAATAATGCTTTGTTCATTTTAATCAGAAAAAAATAATTTGTCTACCTACCAACTATATGCGGTTTCTTAAGTTTTTATTATTTGCCGTTTAATTATTATTATATTTATTTATTACTGATTGATTGAGTTTCTTTATTCTTGATTTGTTTATTTATTTTTCATCTTATTTTGTGTAGAAAAATAAAAAGTAAATAAAACAGTGGAATGTTTTATCAGAGCTTTTCTTGTAGAAAATTGGAACCAAAGCAAAGTTTTTTTTAATAAATGCGTTTTTTTGGGGTTTTTTGGGGGGAAAACCTGTCTCACCCAGACCCGAGCTCCAGTGGCCCACAAGTAAATTGAGTTTGAGACCCCTGATCTAGGGCATTTGACCCCTTTGTCGCCCTCTTTACCATCCTGTGCCTTTTTCTTCATCCTGCCCCCCCCCCCCCCCCCCTTCCAAAAGGAAACAGCCCTGCAAGCGCCTGTGTGATTTGACTAAATCGCGTGTGATTTCCCCAGAGAAAGTTGTTGGCAGCCCCCGCAACGTTGGCTGGTTTCACGCTCCACTTCTACAGGGCCTCCCCAGCTGATGGCAAAGCATGGCAGTGCTGAAGCTGTTGGAACAGGCTCATTTTAAGGAAACTGGGGATGGAGGCTCGCGTGAACAAGGCTGTCGCTGTGGATGTGCACTGAAACTTGCTCTTGGAGTCAGCCAGTAATGTCTGTATTTGTGTGTGTTGTAGCAGGCTAATTGGTATCATGTCTGCGGACGGTTTCCATCCAATGAGAGTAGATAGAGGTTGCCGGTGGCTTGTCATTCATCTGTGGTATGCTTTTTTTTTCACAAACCAACCACTTGAAGTACAGATGACAGGCTTCCTTTGGAATCATTTCTAAATCACAGCGCTTCTTAAAAAAGCGACATCTGCGGGGGCACGCTTCACTGAGAGTAAAAGGCAAAAAAGGTGGGCGCTGAAGGGCTGGAACGTCTCCTTGAATGAGCGACTGAGAGTCTGCAGCTTGCAATTCATCTCCCTCATCAACAACACGTGTGGGTGTTGCTAGCCAACTGTTTGCTGTGCTAAATGGATTGCATCCAAGTCAGCAACACTCCGCTGGCATCCTGTAGCTGAACGCCCGGAAATACCTTTCACCTATTTGACTACCAACACAAATACGTACATTTAGGTTGTGGAAAAAAGGTATGGAAAAAGTGAAATATTTCTTGCTGAAGATTTGGACCATAAAAAGGCTAAGTTAAATTGTGGCTCCACAAATCACGCTGCTACGGCCAACATGTCCATCACTCCATAAATATGTGTGAGTGAATAGTGTAAGAAAGGATTTTGCTTCTTTCTGGAGCTCACATGAGCCAAAAGAGCAGATATTAATCAATATGGAGCCAGTAAACGTCTCCTGTGAGATTTAGGACACATTTATCTACTGTGAGTCACTGAGGAACAACGCAAAAGGGAAGCTATGGTTTGGAACTTTTCCACCAGTAAAGTTTTATCTCCTCTGGGTATGTTATCATTTTTTCCTTTTTTTGTTCGGCTTACTTTTTTTTGTACAGTCTTTTGGTGATAGGAGACAAAGTGATGCACAGAAACCGTTTGTCGTTCTTACGGGATGGGATCGGTCTCTTCCTACAATTGTGATACACTGAAGAAGAACAATAACAATCCTCTATGAACCCCACAAAGGTATATTTGACTTCATCCTTTAGTTTTACTTGAACAATCAGTATTGACCTGCAGGAAACCAAAATACGTCTATTTATACATCCTTTGTAGTAATAAGTAGAACCTCTATAAAATTTTGGAGTGTGTCTTCAGCTATTTTTTGTATTCATCCAAATATGCCAAATTCATTCATAGTTAGAGTATATAAAACCTGTTTGCCGCCTTGTAAATACACATTTTAACATTATTAGAGCCATGAACTAGCATCTCTATAGTCACCTTTACACTCGTGTTACGCATAATAGTAGATAAATAAAGAGTAAATAAGCCATATGACATAATTAAGATTTGTGCTGTTGTGTGCTGCTATAAATATGTTTTGTTCGTGAAGTGAGAGAACACTTTTTGTGATCGGCTTTGAAAGACATTTATCAGCATATGCCGATCATGTGTTTTTTTTCACGGAAATCGGCCTATACTAATCGGCATCCCTAGCAAAAGCAGGGAAAGAGGGATCGTTATATTATATAATATTTGGAGCAAGATGGCATATTTGACATATTAGGACTAACACAGTATTAACAGACAACACAGTGCAGTCGCAGTGCATACACAAATTACTGTATGATTTTCTTGAATTTCCATAGTCAAAATCAAACAGGCATACTTTCCTAATTATTAAGCAGTCACTGAGAACACTTTACCAAAACTGCACTTTTAACAGAATAACAGAGTATGACAAATGCCTTCCAGCCATGCATTGGTTTCTTGTTTTTTTCCTTTTTCTTATTAAACTCTGCAAAGGATCCTTCTATTGTCTGTCCTTCCGTGATCGTGTCAAGTGATCACTAGTGCCTGAATGCAGTTCAGCTCTGTTGAATGATGCCCAGAATAGCTTCTCTTCCTCTGAACTCCCCACCTAAACCCATTTTTTCTCTCTTTGATCCAGAAACCGTGATGGACACTCGAGTGGCCACAGCTGAACTGGGCTGGACCGCGTATCCTAACTCTGGGGTGAGTCCATTTTGGATGTTTTTATTCCCACTTACCTTTTTTGGAGATGATGTGATACGGGAACATGCAACACATCACTCATGCAGATTCACTGGCAGACAGGTAAATAGGCCGGAAGGCAGGCCGGATGAGACTATAGACTTAAGTAGTGCCCAGTGTAGCTCCTATTATGGGTATTATTTTCTCTCTATCCTGGCTCATAATGACTTAATGACATAATGAGTCCTGCACAAGCCCCAGAACACAGAACCTAAGTCCCAGTAAATGGGCCCTGTAATGATACTGTAATAACACATTTATGCAGGGAAGTTCAGGTATTAAGGTGAAAGTGGGTGGGGAGAGCTAAAATGATGCAAACCAGCTTTTTCAGCTTGCAAAGGACCCATTTCCAACTTTCTTCTAGTTTCATGCACATGGAATTTGTGGGAATTAAGTAGAAAGTGCCAGGTATTTTCTTTTTTTCCCTTTTTTGAAAACACTCTAGACTCTGTCTGAAGCATGATGAGATGATTACGCTCATACACCGAAAGAAAATGTTAAGGTCTTGTTCGAGCTACATAAATTGGATAATTTATTTTTTTTAAAAAGCCCCATATTGCTACTCAGGGTAGTCAATGATGTAATCTGAAAACATGTTTTCTGTTAACATTAACCGCTGATGATCATACACGTGCGATAAAAGCAGTCATATTCTTGCAGTGTATTAATAACAAGAAGAAAATTTTGTGTAAGGAATTTGTGTAATGAGACACTTGGTTGTACACTTTAGAGTAATCAAGCCATAGTTTTTCGTTTTTTTTGACTGTCAAGTGTGTACTAAGGGGCAGTTGTGAATAAGCCCCATGAACTCTGCCTAGCAACAATTTTTCGTGTGGATTTTAGCAGTGAATTACTACTGATTTGTGTAGTTTTGGCAGTTTTTTCAATGTACAACATTGCCATGTCTGTCAAGCACGTTTCAGACTCATTCAGAGATGTACTACAGTAAGCCTCGGATATATCGGATTCAATTGTTCCCACTGGTTTTGTCCGATATAAGCGAAATCCGTTATATGCGTATACCGGAAAATGTCCGTTTTACGCATATATCGGATTTATATCCGGTATATGTGTAAATCGGATTTTATCCGTTATAAAAAGGAACTTCCTTGACTATGTTTCCAATGTACCTGGACGCGCAGGCAACGCTGCAAACGCTGCAAATGACGTCGTATAGCGGCCTGTCACGATTCGGCGAATCGGAGCGCCACGATGCGGCCATCCAATATATGCGAGGGAAATTTAATGGAAATGCATTGGAACGGGACTGGAGATTTTGTCCGAAATAGGCGAAATCCGTTATAAAAAATCCGATATATGCAATGAATTTTTATTGGAAATGCATTACAGAAAAATCGGTTCTTTTTTATCTGTCCGTTGTGAGCGAATTTCCGATATATCCGAGTCCGATATATCCGAGATTTACTGTATTTTGCTTTGTAGCGAAACAGCGGAATAGGAAAACAGTGCTATTTCTATCCATCCATTGAGACTGTTGAGTTCAGCCGGCCTGCGGGTGCATAGAGCCTCTTGTCTGTGTCGAGCAACGTTTTTTAAGCTCCCTGTGTTGTAAGGCTTCAGACGGGTAGAGAACCGCTGTAGGGGGAATACACACATACCGCTTTCTGGTTGAACCTACCTTACTGTGCTGTTGCTTTGACCTTGCCGGTAGACTGCGCTGTAGATGTAGTCAGATAGTGCAGCATTATGCACAAATCACGTGTATCACATAGCTGAGCTGTTGTGCTGCAGGTATCTGAGACGTGAAATAGTATCCAGGAAACCAGAAACGGTGTGAAGTCTTAAATACTCGTGTTACATATTGTTTGAAGGGACAACACGTTGCCGGATGATGTCACTCAGTATTGCTGTTGAACCTTGAGTCACAATGGTCATTGTTTAATTATCTTCCCATCAAGGGCTTCTAAAACCTTTCCATTGCTGGACTTTTCCACTTCACACTTAAAAGGGAGGGACCACTCCATGAAAGGGGACCTATTATACTAATTTTCTGGTCTTTGTATTTCGTTGTGGACTCCTTTAGAACAGCTACACACAATAACCGGCACAGAAAGTGTCGGAAAAAAACAATAGATAAGATAAAAATGTTGCTTTCTCAATGCAGGAAGTTACAACAAAAAACTCCCAAGTCGTCCCTCACCACATTGCTGTTGAAATTTTGCGGCTTCACTCAATCCCGTTTTTTTTTTTCAGTTCAATTATATTAACTCATAAATCATGCTGTTTTGTGGTTGAACACAGCCTATTATTAATTGGAAAAAACAACACAACTCGATACGAAAGCTGAAAATGAACATAATAGAGCCCATTTAATGGGAAAGTAAAGATGACATAGGATATAGAGCAGGGGTCTCAAACTCAATTTACCTGGGGCCCACTGGAGCTAGGGTCTGGGCAAGGCTGGGCCGCATCACGTTTTCAAAAAACAAACGCACATATTAAAAACAGAAAAATATACAAACTTTTTCAGTGCTTTGGTTCCGATTTTCTACAATAAAAGCTCTGATAAAACATTCCACTGTTCCATTCCATTTCTCCATTCCATTTCTACACAAAATGAATAAACAACAAGAATAAAGAAAATCAATCAATCAGTAATAAATAAATATAATAATAATAAAACGGCAAATAATAAAAACTTAAGAAACCACATATAGTTGGTGGGTAGACAAATTATTTTCAGATTAAAATGAACAAAGCATTATTAGAGCCCTGTAGACATGACAAAACACGACTATAGTCACATTTATACTCTTTTTATTTACAACATATTGCGCAACTGCAGGGTCTTGAGACACATGCTAACTCGCAAACTAGAGAGCTAGCGAGTTATTTCCTTTAAACTTAAATAGCCAAAAACTTACCACTTCCACACGGATAGGGAGGATAACTATTAACAGTTATTTAACCTTTAACATGAACATTAATCAAACGTAATAATTTTTTCTGGGTACATGATACCATACAGCATCCATATCAAACTTGCGCGGGCCGCACTAACATTAAACTTTCATATCAAGGCGGGGGCCTCAAACTAGTGTCCTGCGGGCCACATTTGGCCCACAGGCCGCATGTTTGAGACCCCTGATATAGAGTGTTTTTTAATGTCTACATGGCTCCAATTATGTAAAAAAGACATTTAGAAGGTCACAAACAGGTTTTCTATTCTATAACAATGAACAAATTGGATTTATGAATTTACTTTGCAGAATTTACTTATCACAGTGGAATCTGGAGCCAATTAATCATAATAAACAAGGCATTACTGAACAGTCGCCATCACAGAGATGGTTGGTTGTTAGATACCTTGTCCTTCACCACATTCCACTTGACGGTGCCCCACAGGTGCTAAAAATGGTACAGATCTGGAGTAACTATGATTATCCGGTCCATCACCTTCAGCTTCCTTGCCACTTGTCATGTGGGAAGTGTGGTTGGGCTCATTGTCATGTTGGAAACCTGACTGTTTCCCAAGAGAGCGGCGTTATGCCCTGCTTCAGAATGTCGCAGCACATTTTGAAATTCATGTATACCCTCCATGAACTCTCAACTTCTGGACGCAAACCACCAGGCAAGACAATTATCTTGGTATGTACTTGTTTTGACAGTTTTGTTTAAGCAATAATGATGGTCATTTTCAGTGGATAGTAAATCTACACTGCAATACAAGCTCCACAAATATCAGAGGACGTATATGTACATGTCACAAAAAACAATTCCTGAACTGTATATCCGAGTGAAAGAAGAAGTGGAGGACATCAGAAACATTGATTTTTACTGCGGCACCGCCGATATGTGGTCCAGCTCAAATATGGCGTTTTCACATGACAGTTTGTGTCATTGACTGTGCTGAGAGACAACGTTGAAGGGTGTTTGCCTTTCTACGGCTCAATATTTCATCAATACAGTTATGCTTGAGAGGAAGAGACAAAGCAGAAATACAAGAAAACACGATTAAAGAACAAAGTATATATAAAAGTGCTCATTATAATGGAAGTTCTCAAGCCATTCCATGTTGTGATGTTGTTTGCTGTACACATCTGTTTGCATCCTAAGCTCTCTGCCAGATGCTAGCATCCAAGTGTGCAACTGCATGCTGATGTGCGCTCATATATTTACAGTGCATGGTCCTGTGTTTACACCATTGGAACTGCTGTACAAGGATGCCTGTGCAAAATTGCAAAAAAAATGAATGTGTCAGGTCTGATACTGCAGAAATGAAACTTTGCAAAAATTAAACCGTGTGTGCCTTCATTCATATTATTATTTTCTTGCTAACCTGCTGAGGCTGAAGGGCTGATAGGAGGGTTCACTCTCTCTTTTGAATGAACCCTCTTGTCTTCCAGCCTGTGTAATAAACACACTCATCCATGCACATGTCAATTTTTTGAGACCGGCAAAATTATCAACTTTTTTTTTTTCAAATTAATTAGGCTGCACGGTGTTAAGTTGTTAACACACAGGCCTGACAGCTAGGAGACCAGAGTTCAATTCCACCCTTGGCCATTTCTTTGTGGAGCTTGCAAGTTCTCCCTTTGCATGCGTGGGTTTTCTCCGGGTACTCCGGTTTCCTCCCACATTCCAAAAACATGCTAGGTTAATTGGCGACGAATTCTCCATAGGTATGAATGAATGTGAATGGTTGTTTGTCTATATGTGCCCTGTGATTGGCTGGCCACCAGTCCAGGGTGTACCCCGCCTCTCACCCGAAGACAGCTGGGATAGGCTCCAGCACCCTCGTGGCCCTCGTGAGGATAAGCGGTAGAAAATGAATGAAAGAATGAATGACTTTTCGATTATCGTGACAGGCCGACTTGCATCAAAACTCAGTAACGTACAGTCGAGGAACAGAACTCGAGGACCACCTGAAAAGGAGATTCTCACTTGCAAACAAATATAGACGTGGCAAAAAAAAAAACACTTGGCTTTCTGACAAAGATGCAAAAGAAGCAAGTGGTGTTATCTACCGTTTTTTGATTTTTGCATCATTCCGGAATCGTTGAGATAAAAGGAGGGACCCGCTGAAATTGCTTTCATCCGGAAGAAGATAGATGGGATTAGGGGTGTGGAGTGAAAAGGGGTACGAGAGTGTGAGAGGGAAAAAAAAAGGGGGTAGGTTACAGGATCAAGAGGGGGAGGCGGGGGGATTAGAAGAACCCACAGGGTGGGGCGTAGGGCTTGTGGAGATCAATTTTGTGTGAATGCTGGTTGGCAAGCCTGCAGACTTTCAGCTGTGTGTGTGTGTGGATGTAAGATGGGGTTAACTCATGTGACTCGCGCGGGTCACAGTCAGAGTTCGGGGCTGTGGGACGGGGGCGGGATTAAGGGGTCAAAGGGTTGATCCGACGGGAGGCGGAGGGCGCTGTCAGGCGTGCTGAGAACCGGGGGCCAGTTGCTGTGCTTGTTAGGGCCCACGGTGAAAGCAAGATAAAGAGACAGCCAAGTGAGCAGTTCGATGGGTGCCGACGACAAACGCTGGGGGCAGGAAATAAAAGTAGATGGGTGGCTGGAGGAGAAAGATAAGGAAAGATTTGGGAAAGCATTTGCTGGTAGCAGGTGCACAAGAACAGGTGGAGGAAAAAAAACAGACAGAGCTGCTGCTGGCATGTTTATTATTATTTACGCTCGCTTGTAGCCGCACGTGGCTTTGCGTGCCTGCTGTTGCATGCCTGCACCTGCACTGGAAGGAGGTACATCCCTCCCAGGTCTTTGCAGTGTTCCAGCTAAGCTCTTGCACGTTTTAACCGGACAGGTGTGTGCACTTCCTGAAACCCACAGATTGGAGATCCATAACAGCCATCTCACCATCTGCTGACCCTACTCAATACACCTCAATTATTCATACACTGACAGACTGACAGGCTGTGGCTTAATGCACATACAGGAGTAAAGGGTGGAATGATTGAATGCAGCCAAAAGGGACAGATAAAGAGGTCTGATAAGGATGGGAGTAGTCGAAGAGGTAAGACAAGCATCTAGTTGAAAAATAGCAGTGAGACTGTGTACACACAAACACTGGTATTTTTATAAACATGTCTTTAATTACTTCTTTGAACTTCTGACCTATTCATGGTAAACTGCAATGTATTAGGTGCTGTGTTAATATTAGAATATAAAAACGTGTAGTCTTCACCATAGGAAATAAAAATAATCTTTACAAAATACAGTAGATCAGTGATTTTCAACCACTGTGCCGCGGCACACTAGTGTACCTTGAGAAACAGTCAGGTGTGCCGTGAGGAATTATCCAATATCACTTTTTATAATTAACATTTATTAATCATCATTTGCAAATATTATGTTAATAGCCATTATGTCAATAGTATACATGGACCCAAATATTCCAATTGCATTTGGTTTATTTGCTCAAACGGGAAGAATTGAACAGGGATGGAATATTCCTTTAACCAATCCGATTGAGGTATCTTGTACCCGCTCAAACGGAAAGTTGTCAGGGTGCCTTCTTCTTCTTCCTGGTGTTTTTCTTCTTCTGTTGTTTATTGGCGGTTGGCAAGCAGCTTTCGTGTGCATTACCACCATCTGTGAAACAGAATCTAAACCCTTCTATACGCCATTCACAAGTGCAGTTTTATTAAAAAAGAAAATATATATCTATATAAAACATGTCCTGAGTTTAATTATAAAATATTAGCAAGATTGAATTTGATCTTTTCCTGTTTAAATTGATCCCGGGTGCGTTCTTTCAGCGCATGCTCAGATATGACGTAACACGCAGATCCAGACGTTCTTCACTTTTAAAAATGGAGGCCAGCAATCGGCACTGGACTAAGCAAAGTTTGTTTTTGATTCAAGACTCGACAGACGAAAAACTGGCAATACGGAGTTATTCCAACAAGTGAAAGAAAAACTCGGGGAAGCCGGTATCACGTCATGTTGATGTTTACGTTTTACTGGGCATGCCCTATTGACTATTCTGGTTGATTTTCACGGTGCATGTAGACAAGAGATTGGAATATTCCTTTCCATGGATACCATTGTTTCATGAAAGGTCATTCGAAAAGAGAAAAAGTGGTGATGTAAAAACGTGGCTACTGTGGAGTGTCTGTGGTGTAAAGACTGGCAGAGCAATGTAATATTGGTCCGTGTGGCAACACCTACCTTGTTTCTCCCATAGACTTATTGATGCATGTGTGAGGTCATGGTGACATTTTGTAACATTTTTGGTTAGTGGTGTGCCACAAGATTTTTCCAATGTAAAAAACGTGCCGTGGCTCAAAAAAGGTTGAAAAACACTGCAGTAGATCTAGGTAATGCTGGGTAACTTCCTGTGGGGGAGTGTGCTTCTGGGTATGTATCGTAAAAAAAAAAAAAAAAGACATGTGGAAACATTGCCACATGATAGCCTTAGTCGTTATTACAACACACACATAAATAAATAAACCCTCTGTAACACTCAGTAGTGTACGATACTTATCAAGACATTTGTGTGTTCGCACATTTATACATTGTCATGAACTCTTCAGGGATGTGTTCAAGCTAAAAGGAAATTGAACGTGCGCGTTCACGCAAATACAAGCCAACTCGGCATTAGGGCAGTGTGGAGATTACTTTCATTTTGTCTTCATGGTTATTAAGTGTGTGTCGTCATGCGGTTTAAATTGCTCCGTGATCCTACATAGACATGTCCGCTCTGCATGAAGATGGGAATTGTCAGAATCTCGTTTCATGTCCATGGTTTTCTTTCTTGGAATAATTTGCACTGAGATGTATCCACCAGCATACATGTGTGCAATATAAACTATTTACATCAGGGCTATCCAAACCTTTTCCATGGAGGACCATGTTTAGAAAACTGTTGTCAAGCTGTACAAACTAAATCAGTTGTCTTACTGTTTTCTGGTAGACATGACCATAAATCTACCCCGTTTTACTGCATTTTTTATATATTTTTATTGTTTGTCTTTTCTTCACGGCAGCTTGTCAAGGTCAAAAAATGTCCACCTCTTTGCACACATGCATGCACACACATACAGTACCTCCACCGCAACCCCTCCGTGTCTGGATGACTGGGCTATGTACAAAAACACACACATTTACCATCATAGACAGGCAGGGGCCCATTTCTACCTGAAAGGGGAGCTTTTAGGGACATACTTTATCATTACCCTGTCCCCTGTTGTCCCTAAATGGGTCATAGAGGTGCAAACAGCCTGTGGGGTGTCTAATTTACTTTTGAACAATTAGCTCCTTTTTTTTATTTCTCTCATTCCTGCTACACACATTTTTTTCCAGTCAATCCTCATTATTATTTTGCTATATGATCACTTTCTGATAACTGACAACTTCATTTCAGTTTTATTTTGTAGCTGTTTCCTGGCAGACAACAGCACTATGATAAAATGTTCAAAATAAGTGTGAGTAGTTTAATTTTGTTATTGTTTCTTTCAAACTTTTTATTTTTTGGATGCCTCACCCAGACCCTAGCTCCAGTGGCCCCCAGTAAATTGAGTTTGAGACCCCTAGTTTAGAGTATTTGGGTTGCATCTTCAAAAGGGGACTGCAAAAACACACCTCAGTCAAAACTAGACATGCAACAAACTCTACTGCATTGTTTAATTCTTGGCTTTTACAGATTTGATTTGAATTGAGGGCAGTTGCAAGTAAAGTGGAGACTGCGGGGTCATAATACTGCACATGCAGCATGTGATTATGAATCTTGTCACCCAATGAGCTTCTGTAGCAATAGTACCTAGACGTACATATGTTCTCCAAAGCAACACATCACAAGTGGAGTGTTTAAAAGAACAGCTCAACTTTAGAGAGTGGGAAAGAGCCACATTGAGATACTTGGAAGGCTAAATATATTGCTCGGGGCAGGCCACATTTTCTGTGACTTTTCTTCTAACTTCCACAGACAGATGGCCACTGTTCAATTTGAGCTCTATCAAACTGCGAGACTGTAATTATGGAGTGGCTAGTATCTGGCGGGATTGGGGATTTTTCAGACACCACCATTTCCTTTCCATCCATCACACTCAGCCGGGCGGAACTAGGCCTCCGATGCCCCTGCAAAATAATCATTCCCATGCAACCGGCCTGACAGTAGCCCTTGTTTAATAACGTAGCTGATCAGAAATGATAATAGCAATCATGTCTTCGCATATTTTAATGGCTGCAGTGTGCTCGTCTGTGCAAGTGTGGGCTGTACTCACAGAAGAGCGAACTTGAGTAAATGAAGTTCACTATCAAAACTATTTTTTAATTCCTTCTGTTGACTTCTTGGATATGACCCAGGTTGAAATAATCTCATTATTCTGTCAGATTCTCAAAAGCCGTTGCAAAGATAAGAAAAAAGTTATCTGTTTTATGATGACTGTCAGCAATGAGCTCACAAAACAGAAAGAGTATCTTTCAGGAGCATGTCCGATCCCTATCTCGGCTTCCCGTCTTTATGTTTAATCCTCTGTCCTCCGGAGACCTTGGCCTTTTACATATCTGTCAGTGGGAATTTTACCTGAATGAGTTCCATTGCTTCTTTTCTTCCACTAAACGCAGATGTTGCAGCCCATTAACATTAGCGGCTTATCAAATATGCCCACCCAGGCATTAGAGTGTTGACAGTCCAATTTCATTTGGTATGTAAGATTTCTGGATTGAATATGGAAACACATGTTATTTTTTAAACATTGTTTTTAGTGAGCTGTTTTGAACTCCATCCATTTTCTGTACCGCTTATCCTTACGAGGGTCACCGGCATGCTGGAGCCTATCCCAGCTGTCGAGAGGCCGGGTACACCCTGGACTGGTCGCCAGCCAAAGACAAACAACCATTCACACTCACATTCATACCTATGGACAATTTCCTGTGTATAAACCTAGCATGTTTTTGGAATGTGGGAGGAAACCGGAGTACCCGGAGAAAACCCACGCATGCACGGGGAGAACAAACTCCACACAGACATACCCAGTGGGAAATCGAAGCCAGGTCTCCTAGCTGTGTGGCCTGCGCACTAACCACTCCTGCACTGTGCAGTCGTTTTGAACTCCTGTTTAAATGTTTTAATCTGACCTAAGGAGTTTCTACAGTGGCAACAGCATTTCCACAGCACTTGCTTGTAGACCTGATTACAGTTATCTCTCGTTTATCGCCGTTGGTTACAGACCCAACTGTGACAAGTGAATGTCTCAGAAGTAGGATTCCTTCATTATAAATGGAATAGTTTCATAATTAAAGCATAGAAAACCTAAATACAACCTTCTAAATACAGAGTTATTATACCATTCTATGCATGTAATAACACCCCTATAGTCACCTTTATATTTAAGGTATATACAATAGTGGACAGACAGTAGGCAGAATAGGATAAAATAATGGGTTCAGAGTTGAGTCTTTTTCTGTAGTTGCATGGAGAACATTATCCATTCTGTGAAGATCTGGAGGGTTGCTGGATTTTTCCCTCAAACCGAATAATCCTCAAAATTAGAAAAAAAGATGGGCTGAAAACACAGATTGGTGAAGAAGTGACAAGAGGTAACACCAGTTTAATATTTATATACAACCTCAGCTAAAACAATAGAGCACCTGTTATAGTATTAGGTATTAATCCCAGAAAAGATTAGTTGAAAGTTGTGACTGACAAGGAGCATGTCGCTATCTCATCGTTGTGAAGCCTTTTGATTTGATTTCCTCTTGTTTTGCCTTCATAATGACATTTTCAAGACCCCTCCTGACTCAGAGGGTTTAAAAGCCCATCCTGCATGTCAAAGCGTGAAGTTGTATCATTTGATGGCGATTCCGAAAAGCACTGGGTGAGCGCCACTCCACTGAAGATCAGACAGACGGACTTCAGGTTCAAGATAAATCGCATTGATATTTTTTGGACTTTCAGTTTGAGTGATGAGTTGTGACCTGTCCTTATGTATTTGTTCAAGGCACAAGCAGACAAAACATTGGAGAAATATGATATATGAAGAGAGGAGAAATATGATCTCAGGGAAGAAATAAATTTGAAACACTTCTATGCTAGGACTACGTTATGCTAGCCATAGCATTTCAGTATGTGGAATCAAACTATGGAATGGATTGAGTAAGGAAATCAAACAATGCACAACGAGCCAATTCAAGAAACAATACAAGCAGTTGATGTTTGCTAAATACAAGGATGAAGAGTCTTGAACCAGTCATGATGTGCTATATATATCACTATATTGACACTTACTATGGTACCTATTATGTCATTGGATGCTCATATCATCTCCTACTTCGGTACGAGGTGCATTATTAAAAAAAAACAAAACAACAACTTTAAACTGTATTATGGAAAGCAGGAAGTGAACAAATGTAACAGTTACTGATTGTAAAAGTACCAGATGGAGGGGTAGGATTTAATAAACTTTGCTTCTTCCTACTCCTTTTGGACATGTGGAACTGGGAACTGATTATGGGATGCACTCAATTGTAATCTGATGCATGTTCAAATGAAATAAAACCATTACCATTACCAATAGTGCAAAGTGACTGATTGTTAGTAGTAAAAGTCCTGTGGTAAATACATTTTTATTTGATCCAAAAGGTACAGAATTTTCTGTATATCTGTCTGTATATTTGGTTCATTTTGATTTGGTTAGGTGAGTGTGAATAGTTGTTTGTCTATATGTGCCCTGTGATTGGCTGGCGACCAGCCCAGGGTGTACCCCACCTCTTGCCTGAAGACAGCTGGGATAGGCTCCAGCACCCCCGCGACCCTTGTGAGGATAAGCGGTAGAAAATGAATGAATGAATGAATGATTTGGGTTGCACGGCAGAAAGGTGGTTAGCAATAAGACCTCACAGCTAGGAGGAGCTAGGAGACCCAAGTTCAATTCCACCCTCGGCCATCTCTGTGTGGAGTTTGCATGTTCTCCCCGTGCATGTGTGGGTTTTCTCCGGGTACTCCGGTTTCCTCCCACATTCCAAAAACATGCTAGGTTAATTGGTGACTCCAAATTGTCCATAGGTATGAATGTGAGTGTGAATGGTTGTTTGTCTATATGTGCCCTGTGATTGGCTGACAGTCCAGGATATACCCCTCCACTCGCAATAATCTATGAAATGCCATTTTCTAGAATGGGTGACTCTGACCGATGCAGCCATGACACAGAGATACACAAGAGTGGTTGTCTTATATTTGGGCCCTGGAACAAGAGCTATATTAATTTTGGATGCAATGATACAGTGGTTGGAGGTCAGTGATCAAAGTAGTGCAGTCGGTCACTTTTCTATTGATCTTCAATGATTGGTGCTGTGTACTGCGTACGGAAATAATCCTATTGATTTTGAAAGACACCTGATCCTTTGAAGTCTGAAAGCTCATATTAGTGCGTATAATGTTAATTTCTGCCAAAGGGCTTCACATGGTTGCCTGTTGCCCACTGTGTTGTTAATGGTCCAACAGCTGACTACTGGATTTTCCTCCTCCTGGCCTTCATATTAAGTGTGATCATCTTCTGTGTTATTTTAGCCTTTGGAAATAATGACAGGCGATCAATATGATGAATGGCCTTTATGAAGGCAGAATATTGATGGCGTGATGGCATCGAGATGAGGCAGTGGGGAAAGGGATGCATCACCGTGAATAACTTACTGATTTCTTCCTCCCACCGTCCCCCTAATTTCTCTCCACACGCATGTTTTTTCTTCTATCCATCACTCTGTCTTTTTCCTTTACCACACCCCCTCACCTCTCCGGGTCAGCAAGGTGTGACCGATCATTATGAGAAACATTAAGCGATCGGTGAATGCATAGCCCCTACATCTTCTCGCTACTGCACATCAGATGGAGCAGCCATAATGACACACGCAATGGCTGCACTTAAAAATCAGCAGTGAAGAAAGAGTGTCTTCTGCATCGAATTGCATTTGTTTGCTTTCAAGTCTTCTTTCGTATGTTTACAGTTGTCGTTTTGTGAAGCCAACTTGAATGGTATGGAGGATCAAATTGAATAATTAAATAATTATTAAATAATGCAAATGTTGGTTCATTCATTCATTCATTTTCTACTGCTTATCCTCACGAGGGTTGCGTGGGTGCTGGAGCCTATCCCAGCTGTCTTCGGGCAAGAAGAGGCGTACACCCTGGACTGGTCGCTAGCCAATCACAGGGCACATATAGACAAACAACCATTCACACTCACCTAATGTTGGTTAATTTAATGTAAAAATGTTCACTTTTTCCAACCCATATAGTGATCATATAACCACTAATAATTACTATGGTAACGTTAGAAAGAGATTTTTATCATATTTTTAAACTGTGCTTAGGGCCAATAATAAAACAAAAATGGTACCCAAGTCACAGTTTGGACACCCCTGCTTAAAAGGGTCACTTTGGTTGACATACATGATGTTTGCTGAAGCTAACATACCACCGGGAAACATCCCAATGGCTAAATTGTCCTCTATCCACTTTCATAATCTCTACCTTGACTGTCAACATTATCGCATCTCACATAGAATTCATCTAAAAATGAGGAAAATAAAACATACATACAGTGGTACAATAAAGCAACAAAGGAAGGGACATAAAGATAACTACACAATGTCTTTCCCCTGGACCTTGTTCACCTTGACTGTGTATAAATGAAACATGGAAGCATCATAAATATGAGCGTTGGTGTATAATGCACAGACCAAGTATACACACGTTCTTTTAACACTAATGGAGGAGACAACCAGGGAACTACATTATCAGTAAAGTGACAGGTCGTCTTTTCTCGCTTCTCCGTTGCGGTCAGGTAAATGTCACAGAGTTAGTTAGTCATGTAAAAGGAAAAGGAAGTAGATGATACATAAGTCGTACATGCACAACTGTGGATACCAATAATATGTGTAATCAAATATTTTATACCTACAGAAGCACAAATGCGCCGTGTCGTCACAAGCTCAGCAGCAAGCAAATCAATATGTGGTCGGTAAACCGTCAAATTCTAAACAGCACGTTCTGTGTGCGCAAACAGGACCAGATAAACAGCAGATGAATGCAAACCTATCAAACAAAAGAGCAAAGTCTGTTGCAAAGTTTGAACCCCGCTTTGGAAATGATAACTAATATTTTTTTTCCTGTCTGTTGACACAATGGGGACAACGAATATCTGTCTCGTTCATTATTGCACGACCCAATGAGTTCCTGGACAGAATTGAGACGGGCATTATCTCAGATGCCTCGGGTTCCTCTCCACCATGAAAGATGGTGGTCATTTGGCTAGACGAGAGGCGGTGAAGACCCCCTCCTCGACCAGAGCAGACGGGTGCAGAAGAGCCCGGGGGCTGGCTGTATTAATGAACAGGCTGTGCTGAAAGGGACAGGTTCCCGTAACGCTGATGAATGGTCATTACAGAGAGAGAAGAGGAGGAGGTGGTGGGGTGGCAACTTGTGAGCAGCATGGGCTCAGAGGGAGCAGCACCGGGGGAAAAATCCTTAATTTGCACCTCGGACTTCTGTAAACTCGTTTATCACGCCAGCAGTGTCACTTTCTTCTATCCCCAACCATTATTGGACCTTCTTGTTTTTCTTAGGCTGGATTTTCTTACACTGCACAATTCTAATTTAGTGTCTGTATCGGATTATTTACATGCATTTGTACATGTCTTGTATGTAATATCGGTATCGTGGGAGCACGTACTGCAGGGGATAGACTGAAACAAGTAGTAAACATTATACTGTTGGGCCCTTAGAGAAGTCAATGTACAGCTTGTACAGTAGTACAGATTTACTCTCCACTAAAAGTGACTCAACGTGCAGCTATTATTGTCTAAATAGCTGCAAGATAATTATGTCTAGCATACCATCGAGCATGGTGGTGTCATGATTTGGGGCTGCACGAGTGCTGTCCGAACTGGGAAGCATTGGTTCATTGAGAGAGACTTAATTTGAATATTTATTATCCTTATATTCATTCATTCATTTTCTACCACTTTTTTCTCACAAGGGTCACGGGGGTGCTGGAGCCTATCCCAGCTGTCTTTGTGCGAGAGGCAGGGTACACCATGGACTGGTCGCCAGCCAATCACAGGGCACATATAGACAAACAACCATTCACACTCACATTCATACCTATGGACAATTTGGAGTTAATTAACCTAGCATGTTTTTGGAATGTGGGAGGAAACCGGAGTACCCGGAGAAAACCCACACATGCACGGGGAGAACATGCAAACTCCACACAGAGATGGCCGAGGTTGAAATTGAACCCTGGTCTCCTAGCTGTGAGGTCTGCGCACTACTAACCACTAGACCGCTATGCCAACATTATCCTTATATATTTATTGATATTTGAAAGTAATCAAACGGTTGCTGAAATGTGAATGGGGAACATAGAAATACAAGACAGAAGATTCATTAAAAGACAAGATACTCTGTA
Source organism: Doryrhamphus excisus (assembly GCF_030265055.1). Lineage (NCBI taxonomy): Eukaryota > Metazoa > Chordata > Actinopteri > Syngnathiformes > Syngnathidae > Doryrhamphus > Doryrhamphus excisus. The sequence continues at coordinate 9,729,938 of NC_080468.1, forward strand.
GTATTGTAGTAGTATTCCACGAAAAAGCACCATTGGCATAGCCACCAAATGTTATAAAGTCTAGTTATAGTAGCATAGTTACATTATTTCTATATACTATATTTACATGTGTCCCGATGTGTCCCTCAATGCCTTTGGTTACCTCAGACAGTCAAGGTTCTGGTTGTCTTGGTAACCTTCCCCTCCCTCTTTTTGCCCAAAAGTGTCATTATTTCCAGTCGCTCTCCTCAGATTTGGTCAATTTCCCCACAGTCCTTTCACCTGTTATCATTCTCTGTGTTTATGTCAAATTTTTGGTTGGTTCATCGCCTTAAACGAGGCTCCGCTTATCATGAGGTGCCCATCTTGGCAGACTTATCAGCAGGGGCTTCAAAGGTCAAAGGGAGGAAGCACCAGGAGATATACAGTACACACATTAACTAACTGGAGGCCCACTTTCTCCACTGCAGACCTCATTAACTCCTCCTTGCCTATGGCTGTTTGGATTATTGCTGCCGGTTGGCCACATTAATCTCTTTGCAAAAATGTTACCTAAGGAAAAAACATTCTAACACAGTCTCCAGTCACCTTTTCAGACAGATTACATAAATGTGAAGATCATTTTTTTGTTGAGACTGCTACACATTTTAAAAGCAAGTACCCCTTCTTTGTATTCCAGTGATTTGTCTTGTTGATTAGTAATCATTCCAAATGTTAATGGCACATTTTCGTCATGATTTGGCGCACTCAGTGAATACCCCTAGGGGGCCGCTATTGCTCATCCAACACACTTTCTGGGTCACACCTGGAAAGAAAAAGACCTGCAGTGCACTTCGGTTCCGCCCGCATGCAAATGTCTTCCATGCTTGCATGTCTTCTGTCTAATTATAATTCAGAAGAGCCTAATTTTGAATTTGTTATGCACCATGCTGTATAATGCACCACCTGAGCGCTTGACCACCTTTTTGCTGTTAAATAGCAGCACATAAAAGGTAGAACGTGGGCTTGTTAATACTTAACGTTGCTTTGGTACATTGATAGATAGATTTATGTGGACGCAGGTATGCATTTTTAAATAAAACCCTCCGTATACAGTATCTGTCAACACAAAATAAAACAACGCATTTGCAGGTTGTTAAGTTCCTGCAAAAGCAATCAGGTGGCATTACAACATGTAATTATAGTCTCATTCAAAGCTGAAAGATAGCAATTTCTGGGAAAAAAAACATAGTTAATAGAATATTCTAGCTTGATGACACTTTTTTCATGATAGAAAATGGCAGATTATTAAGTGTGATGTAAAAAGCTCAATATGGTTCATACCCTTTCTGTATACATGTATATGCAGTGTTGTAAATGTATAGTTGATTAGAAGGCTCCAGATCTGTGGTTCTCAATTGGTTTGGCTGCATCCCGATAATCCCTACCCCAAAGATTGTCTCATTCCACAGGAAAAAATGGCCATTAATGAGCTGTCCTGCCACCAGGCAGGTGAACAACCTATTATTATGCAGGGAATCGTTCACCAGCCACGCCCGGCAACAATAACCCGATGGGGACACACCCACCAGAGACATAAATAGGGAGACTCTGCACTTTAAATTTTTGGATTAAAGACTTCGACAAACAACGACATTCAACCTTTGCAGATGACTGATGACACAAACATGAATAAAAATGAATTGTGTCCTTCTAAATATCAAGGAAGCAACCATATGGTCTAACCCTATGCACTGTATGTTTCTGTCTTTCCCTAGTGGGAGGAGGTCAGCGGCTATGACGAGAACCTCAACACCATCAGGACGTACCAGGTGTGCAACGTCTTTGAGCCCAGTCAAAACAACTGGCTCCTTACCACATTCATTGATCGACGTGGAGCGCAGCGGATCTACGTGGAGATCCGCTTCACGGTCCGCGACTGCAGCTCCATCCCTAACGTGCCGGGCTCCTGCAAGGAGACCTTTAACCTGTACTACTACGAAAGCGATGCGGTCATCGCCACTAAAGGCACCGCTTTCTGGATGGAGGCGCCCTACCTCAAGGTGGACACCATCGCTGCAGATGAGAGCTTCTCGCAGGTGGACTTTGGAGGACGCCTCATGAAAGTCAACACTGAGGTCCGCAGCTTTGGGCCTCTTTCTAAAAACGGCTTCTACTTGGCCTTCCAGGACTACGGTGCCTGCATGTCTTTGCTGTCAGTCAGGGTGTTTTATAAGAAGTGCCCGAGCGTGGTCCAGAACTTTGCGATTTTTCCAGAGACGATGACAGGTGCTGAAAGCACCTCACTTGTTATTTCAAGAGGGATTTGCATTTCAAACTCAGAGGAAGTGGATGTTCCCATAAAGCTGTACTGTAATGGTGATGGGGAGTGGATGGTTCCAATTGGCAGCTGCACGTGCAAGGCAGGCTTTGAACCAGACAATGGCAACGTGTGTCGAGGTAAGTCATTTTTGCAATTATACTACACATGGAATACGATTTAAAGTCTCTTGTAGTTGTTGTTTGAACGATGACCATACCAAAACTTTACTGCCTTTATCGGGTAAGGAACCATATTTGGTGCTTAAACTTAAACCACATGCATTCATATAAGGTCGTAAAAGATGGATGGATGGATACTTTAATCATCTCCAAGAGAAATTCACAAAAGCACAACCGATTATCGTGTTGGTTAGATTGGTGTTGGATTGAAGTACAGAGCATGTTTTCACTTGCACAATTTAACATGTCAAGAAGGAGGAAGAAGATAAATTCGGGGATCGACATATGTAAGTTAACTACTGTTCATACTACAAACAACAAAACACTCAACCTTTTATTTAGAATGTGTCTGCTTATATCATGTAGCTTCTTTTGTTTATTCTGCTTCTGATCTTCATCCCTTCATGAGTCACCAAAATATGACGAATAATGGCCGAAGGACACGTCTTTTCTATTGGATATGGCTCACTTAAAACACGTAAATAATATAAACACATTGGTTACTGGAACTAATGTAGGCAGTCTTGCAGTGTGCATGTATCCCTATTTTATTCCATCCATCCGTTTTCTATGCCAGTTATCCTCACGAGGGTCACTGGGGTATCCGACCTGACACCTGGCGAAACTGCTGTTCTTTAACCTAAGTGGTTCCAATAAGTGTTTAAAATAGCGAAAGAACTGCTGGCCTAGTATTGCATTTCCCATCTTGTTGTCATGTCAGCAACCTTCCTGTTTCTTCTTCCTTTTACATCATCAACTCTTCACTACAGACAGACACCATGACTTTGTTCTATTTCAGGCGTGCACATAACAAGGCATCACACATTTTCCATATCAGTGAAAAAGCCGACTTGATTTCTTTTCGTATGTGCGTCTTTGCATGATGCAGCGTACTTCTTCCTTGATCGTGTTCACCTCGACAGTCACATTAGCAGTGATTCTTAATCTGCAGCGAATGTTTTCCATCTGTGCAACCTATGTTACAGATGGCAAGGCATTTTTTGATTTTCTTCGCTCTGATGTGCGGTAGGACTATATTCCGAGAGATGCATAATCGTATGTACATAAACATGATGCTAATGTGGTTATTTGCCCGTGTGTGTGTTTCATTGTTTCCTTTGTAGTGTATATCCTTTAATGCATCATCATGCACCTCCAGTCACATATACATCGAGAAAAAATAATGCCCATGCGTGATGATAATACGAGTGACTCATGCTGTGATGCATTATGGGTTGGCAGGCCTCTGGTGGTTCGCTGCAGCGTGTGCGGAGCTCAGATAAGATTGATTGATGCACATTTACTCTGATCAATACACAGATATGAGAGTGGCACATATCTACAAAGCACAGTTTGAATGACTGTGGCCACTGTAAACACACTCGCACACACACACACTCGCTTATATATAGTTCTTGGCACAGGTGAAATGACTTTCAATTGATAATGTGAGTTTGCTTTGCTTAATTTGAATGAGCTTATTTGGATTGAGTTGGAATAACTTAACGTCATCGCAAGCTCTCAGGCGTGACTGACAGACTGTTCAGTTTTTTATATGGGTTTTAAAGTCATATAACGAACATAGAAAAATGAATACATTTTATAAGTGTACATAGAAAGACAGAGAGAGAGAAAGGGAGAATTTTTTTTTTACTACATGTTTAAAATTAACCATTTTATTGTAAAAAATGGTTTCTAGAGCAGGGTGTCCAAACCTTTTCCACCTAGGGCCACATACGGATGCAAAAAACACTTTGATATTTTGTAGAGCAACACAGATTTTAGGAAAAAAATGCATATCAGCTTAATTAGGTGAACAAGCATATTGCTAGTATCAAATTTGGCCTTGCCGCTTTTTCCCATTTTTTCTTTTTATTTTCAAAGAGGAAAAAGTGGTAGAAAATGAATGAATGAATGAATATTTCATTTTTTTTTTCTGAAATAATCTTCGTAATATTCTAATAAATGTATGACTTTCTTTCCACAATATCCTCACTTTTGGCTTTGGCACTTTTTCCCATTTTTTCTTTTTCTTTTCAAAGAGGAAAAAGCGGTAGAAAATGAATGAATGAATGAATATTTCATTTTTTTTTTACTTCTAATAAATGTATGACTTTCTTTCCACAATATCCTCACTTTTTTCCCCAACCGAGTTTTCCAAAAATTACAACATAATTGTGTGTTTCTCGTAATATTACGTTGTTTTTTTTTTTATATATTTCAGTACGAGGCTACTAAAATACATTTAATAGCTTTAGTATTTTTCCAAATTTTGGTCATTTTACTCATTATAGGAACTCTTTTCCTGGCTGCATTGACTTCCCATTGCAACACAGAAACAAACACGACATGTACCATTAACTTCTCCAAACTAAAAAAATGAAAACACAGCAGTAGTGGTGGCATCTCAAATATGTAGTGTTACCTTCCGGTAGCGGCCCGAGGCATTGTGAGCGAGGTGCTGACTCGCTGTGAGTGAGTGTGTGGTGAAGCTAATGGCGAGCTGGGTAGTACGTACATGCCAGCGAAGTACTTCTTTGGCATAACAATGTGAATAACATTGTTATTATATTTTTAACTGTTTAATTTTCTTAGATTGTAATTCACCACACACAAACTATGTGGTTAAGACGTTAAAAAGTCACATCCCTTGTTTTTTTCCCCCCAGAATTTGCTTTTCTCCTTGCTTTGTGAAACTCACCTACATGTACAGTACAGTAATTGGCATGTAGCTGAGTGTCGGTTGTTGTGTCGTGTGTCGGCAGGGGGCAATGGCGCCGCCGCTGTAAACACCACAGACGCATTCACAAGCACATGCATGCTACCCCTGTAGGCGCTAGAATGAAAACAGGAGTTATACGCGAGGTATATTTCCACTAATACCCACAATCCCCTTGCTGTCGTTCTTTAAGCACCTACAGCAAGTAAGTAGACCACCTGCTGTGTTAGGCTTCACTTTGTTCTATTGCTATATCTGTCTCTTTCCCGATGGAGATATGCTGTTCAGGGAATATGGAGGAGGAAGATAGATGTTAGCACATAAGGTGACCTATGTTTATCTTTTCTTGTGCTTTATTTTTTTCCGCCCAACAAATGACTTAAGAGAAAAATATCAGTTTAAAGAAAACCAGCTAAAAATGTGATGTCAAATATGTGAATTTGATGGTTGATTAATCAGGTCTTGAAGCAGCGGGTGCACTACTTGGCTGTTTGACTGTGAGACCGACCATCACCGCTCAATGGCAAGCGGCGACCTGAATTGCAACTCAAACTTCTCAAATATAGACATAGACATCGACTTTCTTTATTGTCATTGCACAATAACACAGCAGTGAAATTGCCAATGAAATGTCCCGTGTAATAATAAATAATAAATAATAAATAATAAATAATAAATAATAAATAACAAATAATAAATAATAAATAATAAATAATAAATAATAAATAATAAATAATAAATAATAAATAATAAATAATTCATTCATTTTTTTTCCTCACAAGGGTCGCGGGGGGTGCTGGAGCCTGTCCCAGCTGTCTTCGGGCGAGAGGCGGGGTCCACCCTGGACTGGTCGCCAGCCAATCACATGGCAATAATAAAAAATAAAAAATAATAATGTGGAGAATAAATAGATGACATCAAATATGAACAACAATGTACAGCAATGTACAGTAATTTGTACAAATAATTTAAATAATTTAAAATAAATAATAATTTAAAGCTTTGGTTGTGCGTGTGGGCGGGTAAAGGGGCTTATTTGGCATTGAGCAGTCTGATGGCCAGGGGGAAGTAGCTGTCTCCAAACGTGGTTGTTCTACAGCGGATATAATATCATCTTTTCAAAGAGATTACGGTGTCGAGACACTGTCTCTCCAGCAGATATCTGCAGCTGTGTCTTGCGCGGACCCAATGGATGTCTTCCCCTGCTCAAACTGGACGAAGCTGCATTCATTGACATTGGATCATCATTGCATTGTTTTTTGTTTTTTTTTTGTTAAAGAAATGCAACATGATGTCAGTCATGGGAAGTTGAACTCCAGCCATCATTCTGCTCGATATAATGCATGAAAACAGCAGCTCATAACCTTTTTCATTCCTCATAGTTTCGATGGGATAATTGCTTCCAAATTTGAATAAATTCACCAGCATTCCCTTAGTGCTGCGTTGCATTAGCGTAGGCATTCTACTGTATTTTTTATGCTTTAACAGTCACTTTTCGACCTTGGTGGGACTTGAGGTGTTGGTGACAGGTATAAACGCATGTAATTAAACACACACCATCTTCAATTATTCCATTGGAACTTGTTTATTTCCAAATCATTTGTTCAGTCCTGTTGTTGATGTTTGCTTTTGTGAGTGTGAGTCGGCCCCCCTGTACCTAATTGCACTTTCTCTAATCTATATGTTTTAATTAGTGACAGGTATTGTGGCTTGTGTGTGTGCATATTTGTGACCTGCTGTGAGCCAAGCAGAAAGACAGTGTTGGGTTGTTGCTCAGTAACGATGATGCCAGCGTGGCATCCTCATTACCAGCTCCCCCGGCTCTCTCACAAACCAATTTGGACATCCCATCCTCACACTCTCACCCCCCGCCCCCCTCCCACCATACTCGCTCCTTTTCTTTCTCTCATTGTCCCTTTTGGCTATGTAAGCAGTGTGCTAAATGTTTGATCACTTTGCTGGTAAATGGAGTGGGATCCCAATAACGTGTAGACACCTCCACCCAGTTAGTGTGGGCCTCTCATTTGATGGGTTGATGTTTGTCCTATATGACAGCAAACTACACAAGAGCGCCTCTGCTGGTGGCAGTAAAGTAATACACTTCATTTGGCCTCATAGTGACAATGGAGTCTATTCATCAATCATCCAATACTTAATTGCTGATTATATATTTATATACTTGACAGTGTATCAGTTCCTCACCAGCGCCTGGAAAGCGATGGGGAATACACTCCCATATTTCCTTACCCCGTTAGGCTCCAGCGGGCTTTTGACACACCGGCACATTAATATTACAAATATTCAAATAACTTTATTTAACATTCTGCGGGCTGACAGTTGCAGCAGGAGATTCACAGCCCATTGAGCAAGTGTGCCTCTCTGGGCTAAGTGCCGATTCATCATGGCTGCCTTACCCCTATCTAATGGCTGCCATCATCGGGCACACATGCACACTCATGCGCACATAAAAAAAAAATCACTCCATCCAAAAAAGTATTAGTTTTTGTGTTCATTCTACAGTCAATTTCTCACTTTGTTATTAAACCTTGACTAACAGGTTAAAACCCAGTATACCTTATACACTCAGGGTGTACAATGTCATGGACAAAAGCAGACACACAGGCTATTAATCTGCATTAGAGATAACCTATCTCACTGAAATGAGATAACAATTATTCCAAATCATACCTGCAAGTGTCAGATTAATGCGTTAAAGTCTGGCTGTGGGTGTGTTCACTGGAGCGAGGATGTGATTACCGCTTAATATGTCCTTCCTGTTTGTAAGGACCTGGCAGACGGGACCCACAAAGTCCCACTGAAGTCTATGAGCCAATTCCAGTCCAATTGGCCTTGCTTTGCAGAGAGGCATTCATGCATTCTCTCTAACACGGTCTGCTAAGTCACCTTGATGGAAGCATATTAACAACTCTGCTTGAGCCTATTTGTCCTACGGCAGTAAGAACACAGAGTAAAAAAGACCAAATACAGTGGGCATACACTGTAAAGGCAGGCACCATTTGGGGCGTTCTGATTTTTCTCAGATTTTGGACTTACCACTTCCTCACGGAATGGGAGGAGATCTTCTTCTCGTTTGACTCCACGCTGTGTGGATGTATCTAACTTAGTGTTATGTCTGCTGGGCGAGCAATGTTGCTAATGGTAATGGTTTTATTTTATTTGAACATGCATCAGATTACAATTGAATGCATCACATAATCGGTTCACAGTTCCACATGTCCAAAAGGAGTAGGAAGAAGCAAAGCTTATTAAATCCTACCCCTCCATCTGGTACTTTTACAATCACTAACTGTTACATTTGTTCACTTCCTGCTTTCCATAATACAGTTTAAGTTTTTGTTGTTTTTTTTTTTTTTTAATAATGCACCTCGTACCGAAGTACTCGGTGATATGAGCATCCAATGCCATAATGGGTACCATAGTGCATGTCAATATAGTGATATATATAACACATCATGACTGGTTCAAGACTCTTCATCCTTGTATTTAGCAAACATCAACTGCTTGTATTGTTTCTTGAATTGGCTCATCGTTGTGCATTGTTTGATTTCCTTACTCAATCCATTCCATAGTTTGATTCCACATACTGAAATGCTATGGCTAGCATAACGTAGTCCTAGCATAGAAGTGTTTCAAATGTACTTCTTCCCGGAGATCATATTTCTCCTCTCTTGTATTGGATGACATTGTAGGTAATTGGTTATTTTTAGTCTTATGCATTGTTTTGGATTTTCACGTGCAACTTTTTTTGTGCATCATTTTCAGAACAATTGGGCCAATTTACAAATTGTACAACCTCCCATGTGTTAATATTTTACTTAAAATCTACCATCATTGCTCAGTGAAATTAATTTCAGGTGACTCCCAGAGCCCATGACTAACATTTTCATCCCCATCAAAGCCCTTAGCGACCCTGCACCATGCCTTTAATTTGTTGCCCTTCAGTGACAAAAGAACCGTGAGGGGAAGACTTCTTGTTTCCATGGCTCTTAGTCGGTTGAATGGGAGGATGGTAGAGAGCACCGGTGAAAGAGTGTGACCCAAACAAAGACCTCTTTGAATTGCAGACCCAAACAGAGTGCGCGTAATGGGCCCAAACACAGATGCGCTGCTCTCACGATGGCCTGCCGCTAACGATGTGAGGGGAATCTAGAGATTTTTGTCCACAGCATAATACAAATAGCCACTTCTTCCAAAGATCCATGGAAGGACACACACTCCAACGGATTTCACTCTACCTGTTGCTTTTTTGGTGCTTCCTACCTAGCTATGATTACGGTAACGGAGCTTTTCTCTGAAACATTTTTGTCACATTGCTTCTTTTTTTGCAGCAAAACTTTTTCATAAACTCTCCTTTCCGTCTCTTCTCTTTTAACCAACCGCTCCACCCCTCACCCCCTCCCTCCCTGGGTGTGAAGGCCAGTGCTAGACACGGGGGACACAAAAGGCCCCTCACACTCAGCAGATGGCCGCAACTCTGCTTAATTTGCTGATGTCGCCCTCATCGCCACAGCACAAAAGCCCACTGCGATGAGAGGCTTTGCATCACCCTCTCACCCCAGCCTTGACCTCCATCAATCAAGTTGGCGCCTTTGTGCTTTCAAGTTATGCCTGCATAATTAAGGACGTGACAAAGACGTGATCGAAAATGTGAGGAAGAAGGGGCTGCTGCTATCTCTTGGCACATGCTTAAAGCAACAGTGAGGAATAGCCGGAAACACAATTCTGTCTGCAAGTAGTAGTCTTTCAGCTTCACCTGTCAGGGGGTTGCCATGGTGATGATGATCACATGATTTGTTTGCCTCATTTTTTTCCATCCCTGTTATCTCCAATATAATTGTGCCTTGCCTACAGCGAGTGAAGTGAGTGCTGCCGGCATAGGGCAGCTACGGTTCTAAACTAAATGTTTTTTTCCCCATTTTTTGACCTATAAATGTTGCTACAATGTAGTATTCTCGTTTTTAACGATGCCAAAGCATCAGATAATGAGGTTGGCGCATTTGGAATTGAAGCCTGAAAGTTTTGCATGGCTCTGCACGCTCGGTTTTATTTTTTTAGTATAACACCAAGTTCTACAATGTGATCCGGACTTATACTTACCTTATATGGCTACAGATTGCCTGCACTCAGTAAACGCGGAGCTGCATATCCGGAAGTCCTCGGGAGCGCTTGTGAGTGGGATCAATCACAGAATCGTGGGCGTATATAGAGGAGGGCCGTAGGTGGAGTAAATTAAACAGACTGTTTGGATCAGAAGCAGGAAGTCCATGGAAACGCTGCAGAAAGTGGGGAAGAATCTGGAAGATCTAGAAAGCTGTCTGTGCAGGTTATTGTGGTCGCTGCTCTATAGAACTCAACAACTCAATGCAAAGGACCGAAATTGACCATATTCGTGTTCATTTTATTCTTCAGGTTAGAATTAACAAGAAATTGAAGAAACAACGCTGGTCTAATATTTTTTTAGCGCGCAAACGTCACAGCTAGGGGACCAGGGTTCAATTCCACCCTCGGCCATCTCTGTGTGGAGTTTACATGTTCTCTCCGTGCATGCGTGGGTTTTCTCCGGGTACTCCGGTTTCCTCCCACATTCCAAAAACATGCTAGGTTAATTGGCGACTCCAAATTGTCCATAGGTATGAATGTGAGTGGGAATGGTTGTTTGTCTTTTCCATGTGATTGGCTGGTGACCAGTCCAGGGTGTCCCCCGCCTCTCGCCCAAAGACAGCTGGGATAGGCTCCAGCATCCCCCGCGACCCTCGTGAGGAAAAGCGGTAGAAAATGAATGAATAAATGCTTTTCCAAAATGTTATGTTTTGAGGGAGCAACCAGCTCTGCAACACCCCCTTTACAAGTTTTTATTTTGAAGTAAAATTAGTGCAACGCTACATTTGTCCAGAGAGAAATTCCGATCCTCCACATCTTCTTCTCAACCCTCATGTGCCCTCTTCTTTCTTCTGTAGTATCTGTCGATACTGTTTTATTTGTAAAACTTTGAGATCTGTTTCATTCTAATGCGGACAGCAGTTCAATTTCAAGGTCTAGGTAATGGTTTTACCCCCTCCTGTTCTTGGAGGTAAGCAGCACAGAGATAGATGTGGTTTCCCCCAAGGTTATGTTGTTTAACTCCTGGATTGAGGATCTAATTAGAATTGAATTGCAATTATAGTCGGGCCAATACCCCCTTTTGTCACATTCGCTGTGTTAAAGGCAATGAGAGCTCGTCCAGAGAGTGAGAAAGACTGATGGGGTTTCTAATGAGATTGGATCTTGCGCCGAATGTTCTCTAGGAGGGATGGTAACAAATATCCAATCATGTTGACAGCATTGACGAAATATTGTGTGAACAGAAGTCTGTCAATTGGTTGAAATTCCCCCCTTTATTCGGACTGAATTCTTCATTTTAACAAGACATTCTGGGCAATTCTCTGGTCTCTCTGAAAGCCCCATTCTGTTGTGGCATGCCTGCACCCTAGTAGACAAAGCGATGTCCATAAAGGCCATTCATTGGGTTTCAAGTGAACTAGACCCGGTGAGTTACCAGGTCCTCCAACGTCAGTGACCTATGATCTTACCAAGTGTTTTCCCACAGGCACAGTCCAACATCTTATTGAGAGATGCAAAAGGAGGGACCAACACCATATCTTCACTTGTCCCAGTACTTTAGTCCAGTGGTTCGCAAAGTGTGGGCCACGGCCCCCTGGTGGTACTGCAGTTGGGCCATGAGCGGTCATTATTAAAAATATGATTCATTGTTGCAAATCTTATTTTAAAAATTATTTTTATTGTAAAATATTTATTGCACAATTAAAAAAAATATTTATAGGCCCAAGTAATAACCTATTGAGTGTTATTGACCTGTCACAATATTTTAGGAACCGTATACAGTTTATGATTGGAACGTAGCTCTCTGGTCATCATGCCAGTCTTGAATTCAATTATGAAATTATGAATTAATTCTGTCTTGTGTGTACACAAAAGATTAAAAGGGCTTGGGGCTTCCTTTATCCTTCCTATTAATAATAATAATAATAAAAATAATATTTTTATTTATAATAATATGATTAATAATAATAATATTTTTTATTTATATAATTATTATTATTATCTAATAATAATAATAATAATAATACTATTTTTATATACCGATAAATCCAATAACATAAAAAATAGCTCTGATAACTAATAATTGAAAACCAATGCTCCTTTTTTGTGACACACTGCACTTTGTGACAACGTTCTACCATAACATCCCAGGATGTCACTTGTAAACAAACATGCCGTCACTGTTTCAGAGGAAGACATTTCGACAAATGATATACTAACATTCTGCGATGAGGGCAAAAAAGCAAAAACATATGTAGAGCTTGAACACATCAAATGCTGCCCTGAAATGCTTCCCTGGTCCTGGGGCTTGTTCCTATTTGAAACAGTCTCCCAAGTTAATCAGTATCTCGAAAAAAATATATTGTGCATCCCTAAGTAACTGAATTGAAGCTCTGAATGGCCAAACTGAAAGCTGTTTTTCTGTGTGCGTGTGTATCTAAATGGACCACATTCTGGTTCCCGTGCAAATTTGGCTGACAATACTACAATCGTGTGTTTTCCATGGCTCTTGAGTGGACGCTGACTCCAGTTCCACTTGATGGACGGACTGAATTTGTTAACAGTACAGGAGCAATAAGCAAATCCCTCCAGCTGTATTTTGCGTTGATTCTGTCTGACAATAAAACACAAGTGCCTCAGGCTGTCCCATTTCATAACCTAATCATGAAGTGAACAGCATTACGGTTCAACTTTAATTGATTGTTGTGTGAGCCTCCCATAATTATACATTGCATGCTTTAAGAATGATACATCTGTAATCTGCTTCACGGCACCATGCATTTTAGTGAACCAATTTGGCTGTGCCTAACTGTGCAGGCCATCGCAGACACCACCTCAGAAGCTTTGCACTGTGTACATAATTAGGCTGCAATTAGACAACTTGCATAATCTGCATCTCAACCATGGGGCATGTGTAATTGTATGTTTTCCGTCACAGATAATTTAGTTCAGCAGAAATGAGAGAATATCCTTTTTTCACTGCAAAATGTACAATCGCTTCAATAAGCCTTGGTGACAAATTTAATTGTGATGGGTGTCACGTGCATCTGTGTTTGTGTGTGTGTTTGGGTGCATTCACACTTGTAATGTTTGGTTTGGTTAAAAGGAACTTTGATGCTCTGCTAGTATGATGTGCTTAGTCATGACTGAACACAGTCTTCTGAATCTTGGTGGGCACCAAACAAGCAGAACTCTGAGGTGGTTGGGAACGCTATATGGTCCAAAGACACGAAGCAGTGTTAAAGTGACAGTAAAACCCAACCCCCCGAGGACATTCTGCTTTTTTGTTACATGTGTTCCCAGAGTTCCCGCATTGGCTTGGGGGCTGCAGCTTCAGCATTAACATAAGAAGACTTCATATGTATTTGTGTCCCTGCGTGTCCTCATGCATTTGGTGGGCATGTGCAGTTATAAAGAAGCAAGACCTAATTAGCTGTGGTGACCCAACTTAAATTAGAATCTGATCATGATTTCTAGCTCAGTTACTTATTTTCCAACAGGATGTCTTTATAGCCGGTTCTGAATGGTTGTTTGTCTATATGTGCCCTGTCATTGGCTGGCGACCGGTCCAGTCGCACGATGACAGCTGGGATAGGCTCCAGCACCCCTGTGACCCTCATGATGATAAGCAGTAGAAAATGAATGAATGAACTTCAGTATCATGGTATCAGATAAATAAAGAATGTTGTGTTGCTTATCATTAGTCATCACCAAAGCACATTTTTTATTTATAATAGGAGTCCAGTATTGCTGTAAAAACAGCAAAAAAGTATAATTTTAGGAGCAAAAGCTCATACTAATCATATGCTTTGTCACAGAGAAAACAAAGCTGAGATGAAGGCTGTTCTTAAATATGAAAACTGTCTCTGCATATCTTCATGGGTTGGTTTTGAAAACGTGAAAGTGACCCCCGCATCCTTTCATTATTTTCAGTCTATTTTATTTTCAATCTATTTCAGTCGATTTGCTATTTCAGGGGTCTCAAACATGCGGCCCGCGGGCCAAATGTGGCCCGCAGGACACTAGTTTGAGGCCCCTGCCTTGATATGAAAGTTTAATGTTAGTGCGGCCCGCGCAAGTTTGATATGGATGCTGTATGGTATCATGTACCCAGAAAAAATTATTAAGTTTGATTAATGTTCATGTTAAAGGTTAAATAACTGTTAATAGTTATCCTCCCTATCCGTGTGGAAGTGGTAAGTTTTTGGCTATTTAAGTTTAAAAAAAATAACTTGAAGGCTACCGTTTAGCTCTCTAGTTTGCGAGTTAGCATGTGTCTCAAGACCCTGCAGTTGCGCAATATGTTGTAAATAAAAAGAGTATAAATGTGACTATAGTCGTGTTTTGTCATGTCTACAGGGCTCTAATAATGCTTTGTTCATTTTAATCTGAAAAAAAATAATTTGTTTACCCACCAACTATATGTGGTTTCTTAAGTTTTTATTATTTGCTGTTTTATTATTATTATATTCATTTATTACTGATTGATTGATTTTCTTTATTCTTGATTTGTTTATTTATTTTTCATCTTATTTTGTGTAGAAAAATAAAAATTAAGATATTTGAGAACAGTGGAATGTTTTATCAGAGCTTTTCTTGTAGAAAATCGGAACCAAAGCAAAGTTTATTCATTTTTCTGTTTTTAATAAATGCGTTTTTTTGTTGTTTTTTTTTAAACCTGATGCGGCCCAGTCTCACCCAGACCCTAGCTCCAGTGGCCCCCAGGTAAACTGAGTTTGAGACCCCTGGTCTATTTGGATACAATGCAATCATGATTTTTTGTTTTTTTCTATGTTAAAAACATGTTTGATGTGAGGATGCTGAAGACTCAGCAGCAACCATAGGAATTTACCAAGACTCGGAAGTTAGTCCTTCTTAGAAATCTGCTAGAAACTATTGTCTATTGTCAATTCTCTTTGCTTATACCAAGAAAACATTGTGAAATGAGCAGAGATGGCATCTTCATACTGGGCAAGTGTGACTCTAGGACTTTCAGCCACTCTGCACAATGGCATCCTTTCCAGAGAGAATCATATCTGATTATGCACCGAGCGTGAATAGAGGCAGAAGCTGACAAACAAATGGATTTGCTGCGTCTAGAATGTTCTCTGGGGGAAGCTGGATGCGTGGTGATACAGAGACGCTGCCTTTGTGTCGGAGCCAACGTGAAGCATAATAAGACCCTTTGGGGAATGAAGCCAACACAGAGCGATAGGAACACAAAGGCACACAAGCTTATACACTCAATTTCACAATCTCTGCGACTGTTTCTTCTTTAACCTTCATATCTTCTTCGTAAAGTGACCTTTACATTTCTCCCTCGACTGTTATGTCTGACGCCAACAACCTGGAGCGACCATCCTGCAGACACTCTCCCATGCAGGTTTTATCCATGTTTTTGTCCTTGTGTGCAGCGAGGAGAGCAGTCATAGAAGGAGTGGCACAATAGAAGTATTAACCAAATGTACATTGAGCCTGTGCAGTCAATGGGACTTTTAGCCTGCTAATACTATTTGAATAGCGCTGGAGAAAATGCCTCCGTGAGCAGTTTGAGCAAGGGTCCCCTTTTGTGGCCCCCGATTCCAGCCCACATGGCTCATTATCTTTACAAAGTCTTAATCTGGATTGGACTGGCCCCCCAATTGTGGAAATTATTTGAGTGAGGGGCCTCATCCGGACAAAAGGGCACATCTTTAGTGGGGACTTGGGCCTCAAAGCTTCGCCGCTTCCTCCTTATTCCATAGAGGTCTGTTGTTGTATGGAGAGGGAATGCGATCGGGCAGTGATCCTGTGTCATGCTTAACACAGCCCCCAGTGGTATACACGTGTGACAAAGACGCAGATAAAGCAGAGGAACTAAGTTGTCTGGTTAGGATTTCACACCATCAGTTTGCTGACCCCCTTCAGAAACTGTTGATTTTGTTTATTTTCACGCAGTTTTAAGATGTAAGTGATTGAAACTAATAACATTGATTGTTTGTATTTTCCCTCGACACTCGTGCACATGATAGAAATAACCTATGAAGTCTGTAAGCAATGAAGTCTGTAAAATTAAATAATTAAAAATAAAAAAATAAAAAAATTGTTAACTATAATGATGAAAATGGTAATATTAATGATGATTATAATGATGGTAATAATGATAAAGATTATAACAATAATAATAATAATAATATTACAATGATAATAATAACAGGGGAAAACAAGACAGTGGCATTAACATGATTATATCTTGCAAAAAGGGGTAGGCATTTATAAGCTTTTGCTTCAGCCTACTCCTTTTGGGCTTGTTATCAGATAGTTGAATACAAATATAAATAATGGAAAGTTATACAGTAAACCTCGGATATATCGGATTCAATTGTTCCCACTGGTTTTGTCCGATATAAGCGAAATCCGTTATATGCGTATACCGGAAAATGTCCGTTTTACGCATATATCGGATTTATATCCGGTATATGCGTAAATCGGATTTTATCCGTTATAAAAAGGCACTTCCTTGACTATGTTTCCAATGTACCTGGACGCGCAGGCAACGCTGCAAACGCTGCAAATGACGTCGTATAGCGGCCTGTCACGATTCGGCGAATCGGAGCGCCACAATGCGGCCATCCGATATATGCAAGGGAAATTCAATGGAAATGCATTGGAACGGGACTGGAGATTTTGTCCGAAATAGGCGAAATCCGTTATAAAAAATCCGATATATGCAATGAATTTTTATTGGAAATGCATTACAGAAAAATTGGTTCTTTTTTATCTGTCCATTGTGAGCGAATTTCCGATATATCCGAGTCCGATATATCCGAGATTTACTGTATTTTGATTTGTTAGAAATGCACTGTAATGTTTCATATATTTGCCCAAATAAAGGAAAAAAAACCAAAACAAAACAAAAAAAAAACCTGCCGACATACTAACCACATACAGTACATTCCAAGGCATGATTGCTATCATTTTGTCATTATGTCATTATTATGCTGTTCAGGGAGGTCTGATTGTTTTGACACCACATTCATACCAACAACAACACTGAATGATGGTAGCATTCCTGAATTCAAGGATTATTATGAGGTGATTCAATTGATTGATAACTGGATGTGTTGGGCAATTACTAGGAGTAAAACTTGCCCATACGGTTAAGCATTGATTTGATCCCCACCTGAATTTCATAGCCCATGACGACTTATCTTCTGGCCCTTTTGCTGAGGCTTGTGTGAGTTTAAGTATTGCACTTTTAAAATCTGTGTCCTGTGGTTGTCAACCATCTTTCTATCACCATGCAAAACCTCCCCAAAGTGAATAACGCGCCTGACCTGATCCTAGAAACACCAAATCCCGGTCTGCATTTCTTTCTTTCTGACACTGTTTCTCTTCCCCTCCACCCACTTTCTTATTCACTCTCCTTGCTCACTGTCCTGGAACCCCTAAATCCAGTGTGAAAGCAATTGGCTCTCAGATTTAATCAATAACGGGCCAGGGCAGCAAGCCAGGGGGAACATCTCTGGCCCATGCCGAGCTACAATCAATTTAGAACCATTGATTCAGTGATTGAAATACAAAGAGCAGACGCACTGGACCGGACAGGTGGTTTAGTGTTTGGTTGTGCTAACGTGTTATATATCACCCTGTGTGTGTGTGTGTGTGTGTTTTGTGTGTGTGTGTATAGATTGTATGATTTATTTCCAGGCCATCTGTAGTAAAGCGAGTATGGCATTTAATCTGGGACCTCTGTGACGGTGCCAAGTGCAGGGGGGAAATCACTCCTAATCCAATATGTCCTATCCAGAGAGTGTGTGCGCCAGCCTGTATGTGATTGTGTATATTCAAAATTAGAATTTGCAATGTCTGCGCAATGAAGGAATTGCCAGAATTAGTGTGCGCTCAAATTTGTTGCCACTGCTTTAATTCATACTGACAGATAAGTACCATAATCTTAAAGATAAGACCATTATCTTTAAATCATCATGATAGCATGCATCTCTCAATGTCACTGGTGGATGTGAGTGACAGGTAGAAAAGCTCCGATACGCTTGGGCAGAAGTTATTTGGTACCCCCTGTTGATTTGCATTTATAAATCCTGAGACCACAAATATAATATTGCTTTTTTTATGCAAGGCACAAAAAATTAATGTTAGTATGGCAATTTCAACATAAATTTTGATGCATTCATTTATTCTGCTACTGGGTATAGTTATGCAGGCACACACTTCACTTTATGTCAAATTCCAATTTGTGCTAATCGTCTGACAGTTTCACAGTTCTCATTTACTTTGTAAAAGTCATTTGTTCAATATAAGTGCTCCGGGGGCTGAATTTCACGTGTGATAACGAAGAAATAAAATGTCTGTCTTTCATCTTTCTCTGAACATTCCCACCACACACATACAGCATATGCATTGCTATCTTGTTAGACATCTTACTTAAGTGGGTCTCTGACATTTATACAGTTAATCCGGGCTCCCAGTCGATGCCGTATTAAGTTTTTCACCTCAGTTCTCAGCTGGGCAAGGTTTTAATGTCTTTTTTGAAGTACGCTGCTGATCAAAATGTCAAGACCAGTTGAAAAATTGCTAAATGTTACATTTTGCATTGTTGGATCTTAATGTAAGTGAGACAAAAACAGTTTTTGAGTCACTAACTTCCCTGGAAACAACAAATAAACATACATAAGCCCTTCCCTTGCCATTCATCCCCAAATTATCTCAGTTGGATTTACGACGGAACACGCCAGGAAGGTTGTGGATGGGCCATAAGGGTGACATAGCGTCTTTTGTCAGGCGGCCATTTTAAATTGCAGCTGTTGGAATAACATAGTCATTACCACACAGACAAGGGCCTTCTGTCATAAGGGGTGCCACCGCAACATTTCCACATAGCCATTTGCCATTTGACACCCCTGCACAACATGAAGCAGCATTGTTCTATTGAAGGAAGAAGCACCCCAGATCATATCGCCGCCCCCTCCGCTGTTCCGTGTGGAAAACATCACAGGTGGGATCTCCTTGTCATGACAGTAATGTTGGAAACCATTAGGACCGCCAAGGTTACATTTTTTCTTCCTGCTTTAAGTGTTCTATGTTTGGTGGTGGGCTGTACGATGGACGAGTGGTTAGCGCGCAGGCCACACAACTAGACTTTGTGTGGCGTTTGCATGTTCTCCCTGTGCATGCATGGGGAGTGTTTTCTCCGGGTACTCCGTTCCCCCCCCCCCCACCCCCCCCATTCCAAAAACATGCTAGGTTCATTGGCGACTCCAAATTGTCCATAGGTATGAATGTGAGTGTGAATGGTTGTTTGTCTAAATGTGCCCTGTGATTGGCTGGCCACCAGTCCAGGGTGTACCCCGCCTCTCGCCCGAAGTCAGCTGGGATAGGCTCGAGCACCCCCGCGACCCTCATGAGGATAAGCGGTAAAAAATGAATGAATGTTTGGTGCTATTGTACAAATTCCAAGTGGTTCATTTGGCTCAGTGCTGGTGAAATTGTTTGACTTTTGACTTTTTTTTGTTCTTAAACTCTTGCCCTGCTGATAAACAGCCTATTTCACTTTAATGCATAATATTGGCACCATAAAACTTCTAATCAAATTATCAAATGAATGCATAGCAAATGTGTATTAATGCCCAGAAACATAATGGAATTAAATCCAATACGAGGTTGAATATCATGCAGTACATTGACTTGCAGCAACGATTGGTGAGTCATTGCCAGTTGCTTTTCATCCTCCATCAATATTGATAACCTGAATTTCATCACTCCGGAGAGGGAACATGAAGATGGAGGAGGAAGGTGCCCCATTGGTGCTTTTAGACACACACAAACACACATGCAATCACACAGAACAAATGTATGTTTGCTAGTGTCATAGCTCCGGGCATATTGACAGAAGCTGCCAGATAAGGTCAGTGGCGTCCACGTTTGGACAGGTTGGGTGGAAGTGGGGGCTGCCTTACACACACACACACACAAAACAAAAAAAACCATCTAAATGTTACAGCGTGTCTGTTTTTGTGGAGCTTTCTGATAAGGTTATGAAGAGGTCGTTCTGATGCAACATATGACATGAATATAGATAAGCAGCGTTTCCGCTAACCTTTGGATGCCTCTGCGTTTGTGGTGAGTTGAATGCCAACCAGACACATCAACCTCTGCTCAGTCATGAGATAGAACAGAATTTTTGATGAATACATCTGTTGTCATGCAGTGCTATCCAAATGTGTTTATATGCACTTTAGTCATTCATTGGTGATTGAGTGAACCCAGGTTGGAATTGTCACAATCTTGTTGTGGAGGTAGAGGCAGGCAGCCAAAGAAACAGGAAAACATTTATTATAAAATCTAAAAGCACTAGAGAACCAGGACTGTAAAGATCAGAACAGTTTGGTGGATATACAAAACATATTTTATAGCAGTTCTGAAAAAAACTAATGGAAACTACTGTACTGACCCGGATATTCGCCCATTGGGGTATAAAGATTTATATATTTTTTTAAATTACAATCTATTAGGGGATTAAAACCAATGATGAGATGTCTTGTTTGGAGACTTTTTGTGTCACGAGAACAGTGCAGCCGAAAGCCAATCAGACTATGGCGTTGCTTCTATGAATGTGAATACAGTAATATGGAATTGTCATTATTGGAAGCGTACATGCAGTGTTTTAGGCACACCTTGCAATCCAACCTACTGCGGTGTTCACGGGGGCAAGATTTGTCGTCATGTTTATTGTCCAAGCAGTTCAACAATTACGTACATATGATTAGTGAGATCAACCCATGCAGATGTTGGAATTTGTCTGCACCCTTAATCCCTGGAGCGATTCTATTTAAACTCATGGGCGCTAACTTTAAAAGCTCTTGTGATAAATGGTTTTGTTTCATAACATGGCTCATATGTATATTGAAAAGATCCGTTTTGACAATTTAGTGACACGGTTGCTATATTTAGTGAGTTGTGCATTAAAATTAAAGTCAGGAAGTGTTTCTTGCTTGAAGTATTTGTCGCAAGGATTATTATCACCAATGATTATACAGAGGGAAAATATATAGACTGTTGCCTATAGTCGCATTTCCGATTCTAAACATGTCTCTCTTAAAGCCTTGGTTAAATAAAAGGTATCGTACAGCCAAACAGTGTGCCTAATAAACTACAGTAGTTTCATTCCACAGTTGGGTCACTATAGACCAGGGGTCTCAAACTTGCGGCCCGTGGGCCAAATGCGGCCCGCGAGACGCTAGTTTGAGGCCCCCACCCCCACCTACCAAAGTTTAATGTTGAAATGCACACCGGACACAATTAACATGATTTTGCCCCGCCCATACTGTTACCCTACCCTGTTACTCCACCCTGTTTTGCTTTGGATTAGCAATGAAGCTAAAGGCTTATGACGCTGGGTACAAATAAATGCAGGAAATGATTTGGAATAAAAGGGAAAATACACGTCAAGATAAAGCATCTCATCAAACATGTTGTTAAAGTTACCACGCTGCTCCCAGATGGAACTGAGTACGATGCTAACTTGCTAATTGGGTCAAATTATTAAGTTTCATGAATGTTCATGTTAAAGGTTAAATAACTGTTAATACTGTACATTTGAATCTGAAAAAAATAATTTCTCTACCAACTGCTTTGTTACGTTTTTCTTATTTGTTTTATTATTATTTTACTTATTTATTACTGACTGATTGATTTATTGTCTTTATTCTTAATTTGTTTATTTGTTTATTTTTATCTTATTTTGTGTATAGAAAAATAAAAATTAAGATATTTGAGAACAGTGGAATGTTTTATCAGATATTTTGGTGTGGAAAACCGGAACCAAAGTACTGAAAAAGTGTAGGGTATAGCAGAAGCAAAAGCATTGAAGATAGTTTTTTTTTAATTGATTTTTTCTTCCAGTTTTTAATAAATGCGTTTTTTTTTTTTTTTTTTGAAAACCTGATGCGGCCCGGCTTCACCCAGAACCCAGCTCCGGTGGCCCCCAGGTAAATTGAGTTTGAGACCCCTGCTATAGACAGATTCTGGCCCAAGACTCTTTTTTAATAATCTTTAATCATCTTCATTATGTATGTGTGAATAGTTGCTGTCAATGGAATGTACACAGTACGATGAACACCTCTGTATCTGTCTCCTTTCTTCCTCTTATAAAGCAGTGTAACCTTTGTGGATGAAGCGTTCAAGCACACTGAGTGTTTCTGAGTGTTAGACGAATCGAACACTATTCATTTTAAGAAAGAAGTTTACGGAAATTGCAAAGATAGGGTCTGTTCTTGTTTACATGTTGCAGAAGGTATGGTTTAACATAACAGTGTGTGTAATGATTAAATTGCCGCTTTCTTTTAAGGTAGCCTCTCCTTAAATTCCATTAAGCAAAGCAGCAGCCAGTGCAACAAGCAGTGGACATACTATACTGTATAAGTACAGCAGTATCTGTCAAAGCAGCGGTGTGTTTGTACTAGTGTCTTTATTTACAGCTGACTGACCTCACCATCACTTGGGTGCATTGTCCTCTTAAAGCCTTATTGGATTTCAAAAAGCCAGATGTAGGAGCTATTTTTTTTTCATCATTCCCCTCTTGTCACCCACCTGAAAATCCACTACCGCCAACCTGTGTCCCCCCCGCTTTGTTTGACAGCCTCTCTGCCACATGTGTGAAATGTCAGCATCAGCATGACGGCCTACTGAAGCGAACAAGTGGATTATCGGTTGTAGACGTGTCACCAGGGTTGCGTGGGCTGCTGGAAAAGATCTGCCTTGGTAACACTCACTGGGATAACTGGAGGCGAAAAGTAAGCCTTACTCAGCTGTACAATCCCACCATGGATTCTTGTGTTTGCCAGAATATTTTCGTGTCAACATGGAATTGCATACGCTCAATTAAGAATCAAATTACTGCTGGTAAACAATGAAGGGACTTTTGTTTCCCGATGTGTGTCATTGTTCTCAGCTTATGTTCTGTTGTGTTTAATTGCCCGTTCTCCTTCACAGGCCTCATTAGCAGGTGTTCAAGCCTGAGCCAAGGGGCCCTGGAATTTTAGGATACATGAGTAGTTTAAGCTGTTTTTAATCCTTACTTCAGTTATTCTCAAAGCGCTTTAATGATCACCACTGGTTTGTTAACATTAGCAGAATTAAGGATCAAAAATGTTGGAAGACTTCAATTTTGATTCAAGTCCAAACATCAATATCAGTACAGTCGTCCCTTGCCACTTCAACATTAAATATTTGTGGCTTCGCTCTATCATGTTTTTTAGCTTATGAATTAATATTAATAAATAATCATATTTTGACTATTGTAGTCCAAAATATGCATGCATAGACAAATGTTATGTATTGTTAGCCTAAATTAAGCATTTTCAAGCATGAAAAATGCTAAATGACCAAAAACACAAATACAAAGCATTCAGAAGACGCATTCAAAGAAGCTGTGTATGATATGTAGTATTCTATACTGGTCACTAGGTATCCGTAATGTTACTCTAATGTCCGGTAAGTCACAGACACACCAGACTTCATCAGGCTTCTATTGCAGGTTTCAATTGAACAGGCACAATAATCTTGAATAAAATACCTAATAAAAACACAAGTTACTATTGCTGCCGTAACCCAAGCCAAGCTACATCTCTGACAGCACTTCCTGTCCGCCTGTCATTCTGCTCCCTCATTTATGTATAACAACACACACAAGCATGGATTTGATCTATGTTTTAAATGGCTTATTTACTCATAATATGTCGGCTATATTGAATAAGTGTGAAGGTGACTGTATGGGGTGTTAGTTCATGCTTAGAGGGCTCTAATAATATTAAAATATATTTAGAATGTTGTAAGCAGGTTTTCCATGTGGACACATTGTGAAGATATTAAAACATGATGAGGTGTCTTGTCTTTAAAATATTGGTAAACTCCAACACAAGTTTTTTTGAGGCACAGTCTCAATTACGGGGTTTATTTCTGTACTTAACCCATACATAAGCCACTCCGCACGTGCTAAAACAGGCAACAGGGAGCAATCTTCCATTGCATCTTTTCCCACAAATCCATAAAAGTCCTCATCTTCTGTTGTTCTGCTTATGCGCTCATGTCAAAGCGAGCTATAAATACAAGTTTCTGATGAATCTGTGTCCATACAAGTCTTGGAGGTCTTCCAGAACAGTTATAATTTTACTTGCTGAAGTAAAGTATTTTCTTTATTTTAGGTTTTTGTCCATCCAGTACCCATTTTTCCCTGATTAGCAGTGGGCAATGGCTGTGTTCATTACACTGTTACGTTCTAATTGCATGCTACCACCTGTTGCGTACCGATATGTTTAATAGTGCGGTTGTCTCTGCTGCCTTGCCAACCAGGGAGAGTTTGGCGCTGTTTTGTTTCTCTGAATACCAATGACACCTTCTCCACCTCTTCCCCCCTGCTGCTCTCTGACCAGCCTCCTATCGGACAAATATGCTGTATGCCTTTCAGAGCAAGATCTCCCCTGCCTGCAAATAAAAGTGACCTTGGCTGAAGCCAGTGTGCCAGACAGATATAGTTCTGGTTTTCAAGTTTATGCTATAGACACATTGACATCACTCAGCTTCCAAGTCGACCGGTCCCGTCGTTGGTTCCTGCCTTTTCAAAAGCGAACACGTGGGCCAAAAATTAATACTGGCTGTGAGGTTGCCATGGCAACAGTCTGCCCATGGGGCATAGGCTGTCTGCTAAATTGTGTCCTCATTTGCTGAAGGAACACACACACACTCAGATCTTAATTTCTGACCATTTTTGCTGCCCAGCAGACACCTGCTTTGTGCATTAATTAGCAGGTTGATTTCACATCCAACTTTAAACAACCCTTTCCTATTATTATTATTATTATTGCTCTCTCCTTTTGTTGATTAAGGGCAAACAAAATGTATACTGTATTCTATATAGTAAAGGATTTACAGTAATCTGCCTGTTTTATCTCATTTACCACCTTGTACATAACATATCTTCCATCCCCTGTGATCAAGTCAAAGCAGGATTACACTGCAGCACAGTCTGAAGCCTAATTGGACAATACATCACCTTTCTCAGGAGGTTCAGCCATTGTTCTCCACCATTTCTGCAGTTTCAGATATTGCCGTATTAATAATTTGGGAGGAAAGAGTTGTGGTCAGCCATTTGCATGCACTCATCATGGGCATGAATGGCTTATGAATGTCTTGCTTCATTTTGGCCAGATTTATTTGAACTCTTTCTTTTTCCAGGAAGGAGTGATTAAACAGTAACCCCTCACCACTCCGCGCTTTGAATTTCATCGCCGTTTCATGGTTGAATACGGTGTATTATTAGTCAGGGCAAATTATATGTATTGTTTTCCTAAAAATTGCTCAATGACGCTAATACAAATATAAGGTATTTAAAAGACACATTCAATGACATTGACATGATACATAGTATCCTCCACTGGTCACTAAATATCAGTAATGTTAGATTGATGAGTAAATAGCCACTGCAGGAAGTATTACACATAACACTACTTACTTTTAAAAAAGTCACCCAATGAAGAAATTAATTTATCTCAGTTGGATTTGGAACCAATTAACAGTGATAAACGAGGGACGTACATTTTTTAAAAAGTTGTACAAATTTGAAGGAAATTTCTCCACCACACCACCACAATAATAATAATAATAATAATAATAATAATGTGTAGTAATAATAATACAATATATTAATAATAAAAATTTAATATATTATTAATAATATAACAACAATATTATATAATAATAATAATAATAACAATAATAATAATAATACAATATATTAACACTAAAATATAATATATTAATAATAATATATTATTATTATTATTATTATTATTATTATTATTATTATTATTATTATTATTATTATTATTATTATTATTATTATTATTATTATTATTATTATTATTATTATTATTATTATTATTATTATTATAACTTCCCATCAGTGATCCTCACTGCCTGTAGCTGGTACTTTCTTTTTGGCAGCATAAACATGATTTGTGTAAACATGTGTGTAAACATGATTTGTCTGGAATTTCAAAATTACAAACACACGATTCTTTCTATCCCAAAGTCATTGAAGATGTATGTGGTATAATCATTCCACTCTTAAAATATTGTTCAAATACATAATTTAAACCCACAAATTAATATGTGATCTCGGGTCCATGATGAGACTATGGAAATTTCAGACCACAACTATGTTCGATTGAGGAGAAGCACTAAGGCAGCACATTTTTGTGTGAATGTGTTGTGGTTACATGTCTGGGCGTGGAAGTGGGGTCATGACACGGCCAGAATGGATGCATGATTAATGATATGTGGGAGGGAACCGTTGAGCAGCATTGAAAAGCAGATGGAACCCGGTTGCGTGCTCTTTCAATCATCCCTTTATTCCTGATGAAATCTCTCAGGCCTGCTTTCTTTCCTGTTTGCATTCTCTCTGTGTAAGAGATTAGAAGGTGACGATGTGAAGGTAGAGGAGTCTGACACTGACCAGACTTGCCACATGACGTCATGACGTCTATTGGCTTTAAACAAGACAGCTTGTATGAGACCTTACATACATTTAAGCTGAATGAGTCCCTGTTGACTCGTATAAGCAATTTATTTAAGAGGTTTTGGAGTCATACCCTTAAAAATGCAGTCTGTCCCTGTCTTATAAATGCTTGTGGGCATTCTGTGATGCCTTTGTTTGAAGCCCAGCCTTTGTCTCAAAGAATTGTATTGTGCTGTCCAATGACCTTGAAGAGAAAATGAACACCTGGGCTGGAGAAGCATCTCATTACGTGGATGGTGGCAGGAAAATGAGCAGTGACAGATGAAGAGGAAGGATGAATACCAATGGGCTCTACCACCGTTTGAACTTTCGTTTTTGTTGTCACATTGTCTGCCCCCCTCCCCTCCCCATCCCTTGTTGACAAACACATTGTCAAATAATGATAGACAAATCTACACAGCACAAGCACCCTCCTGTGGCTTGAACAGGGGATCTGTCTCTTGAAGTGACTGATGAACAAAATACCGAAATGGGGGTCAACTGGGGTCTTAACCTAATCATAAGCATGTCAGAATGAGTGTTTTGCGAATAAGGGGGTCTATGTGTGACTGCAAAGCCTCTGCAAAGACTATGATCCATCCCATGTGATAAATGAGGGCCTGGGCTAAGGATGTACTCACAGCTCTTAACCCATTTGTGGGTCAGACACAATGTTTTAAGCCTTTAGACACGCCGAGGTGGGGGTTTCAAAGCTGAGACAATTACAAATATAACTGCATTAACTAAAATAGAAGGGAAAAATGAGTGTGGAATATCTAAAATAATTTCTACTCTTAATTGTGATGAATTTTCCTTGAAAATTTGTTTTGATTCGGTTTCACAAAGTGAAGCAAAAGCGCAATTAGGTCATTATTATCGTTACGAGTGATGTGTGGATTAATAATGACATATTGATACCTGGGATACCAGATCTTGATGCCCTAAAATCAATTCTCAAATTAAAATGTACCTATGTCATTTGAGGTATGTATGTATATCATTAACAGGAGCACCGTGGAAAGTAACGCAATGATTGACATCTTGTCTAAATGATATGCAGTTAGTGGGAATTACTTTGTCTTCCGTCCGGGTAATTACGTAATGCACAAGCTCACCTGTAAACTCCATCAGTCACTATTTTCCTATAGGGTCCTATGTTGTTATATATTCATATATGTATATATAACTATTATATATACTGTACAGAGGAAAGGAAGTAAATATAATGCTCTGATGTTTAATGATTTTTTGAAATTGACCAAACACATTAGTTGTATTGGCAGAAAGTATTAATATTTAGACCTGTCTGAATTTTACTCATAGGCTCGGATTGGAAAGGAAATCCAAAGTATTGCCATAAAAAATCGTTACACTTTATTCAATGCCGCATATTTTTGTCTTCATTGAACCGCAAAGAGTGTGACAATGTTTGAAGCCTTTTTAAAATATCTTTTATTTAGATAAGACACATCATCAGTGGTAGTGACGTCAGCTTGAACAATGTCATTTTCCCCAGTGACTCTCTGTAGCATGTCATCATTGTTTTGCTGTCTGTCAAGAGGTTGTCCAGCTCCGAGTCGAGCTGCTGCAAGCAACCTTCATGCTTTTTACTTTAAAGCTGTGCCAGAGAAGTAAGCCGGGCGGGCGAGAGAGTGAAGTCCGTGTACTGTAACCTTGATTGGGAGAAAAGCCATTTCCAACCCGTCTTCATAATCCTTTTCATTGGCTGCCCCCAACTCCCCACTGCAATTTTTCATTTGATCCAGCATGCGCCAGTTTATTCTTCCATGTCAGCCTAATGTAATTCTTATTCTGCTCGACCTATAAATCCCACGTCTCCAATTAATTCTTATTCTTACGCGCTGGACGCATTTTCCAACGGCACGTTTGCGACACGTGATACGGTGCCCGCATGCCTCCATGTATGATGCATGGCCTGCAGCCTGCACTTCATTATACGCTCTGTAAGAATATGGTCCAGTCGTATGGTCCAGTCCAACCTTTGAAACTTAACTCCAGCTCTCGGCTATTATTGAAGCCTGTTATCGAGGTCCTTATGTAGAGCACATCCTGTCCAATGAATGCATTATGCGGTTGCGGAAAAGACAACCTGTTTTTAGCATCCTTTTTGGCATCCAACGTCAAGGAAAAGTACCTGCTGGGGCGATGACTGACACTTCAGATATCACTGACACATCGCACCCGGTCGGGCTGGTGGCAGGAAGCGACGTAAGGTCATCACAGTTAGGTTGTGATGAGTAGTGAGCGCCCTCCCTCAGGTGACATACCTCTGTCAGTTCACTGTTATATCTATCAAGGCAGCAGGGATGCAAAGCTGTCAATCAATGGGGAGGTGGAAGAGAAGAGCAAACAATTCCTCTCCGATAGGAGAGACAATGTGATGGTGGCAGTGGTGAAATGAGAAAGAAAGGAGGAGAGAACAATGCTGGAAGATCTCTGTTGAGACCACTTGAAAGTAGAGGAATGTTTTGTTTCTGGATGCAGCCAGTTCAGTTGTGGGTTATTTTCCCACAGGGGAGACAAATTGCTTGTTCATCTCGTGTTCCATCCTCCTCCTGTGTCTGAAAACCAACACAAGCGATGAATGACGGCTCCATGCAGGACAGGAACTCTCAACCTCTTCCACTCCAAATATTCACAAATGAGATAAAATACGAAATTGGGCCCTCTTCCAAATTAAATGAAGCATGCCTCGACCCAGTGTGGGTTTGCTAACATATTGCTTTCTCATTCCCTCCCATCTCTCTCGCTCCATGAAGCAGGTCGCTAATGTAATGAAGTTAATGGTAGGATTCATACGCATATTATGTATCAGGAAGCTACTTTGACACATGTTCGGATTCTTGTCCTGTGCTCCGAGCTTGTTTCTGCACAAGTCGACTTTGTTCAAGTGTGCACATTGAATCATCTCAAGTTCAGTCTGAAAAGTCAAGCCTATTTAAAAGGGTCAACGGAAATGCTGGGTAAATCGAATCAGTCCATTTACTCTGCAGGTGAAGGGTGGTGGGTGGTGTCAGTAACAGACAGGGTTCCCTAGGTTATACCTTTTGGCTAAAATGCCGAAGAAAATCATGACTAAAATAAATATAAAGCTGTTCTTAAACTATTTAGAGTAGAGGAATGACTTGGAAAAAACACAATAGAACCATAGCTTGAAGCCTCACATAGAATATGACAATACAGATAATGTAATGACTATTTTACACATGTTTTTCAGGATCAGGCATGTTCCAAATCTCGGCTATAATTGTTTGTAAAATTGTTTGTGTCTGCCTGGCCCATATTTCATTCACAGTCACAAAACTCCTTGGTCTGCATTTTATCAATTTGTAATCTCCCGTATCTCAAAGTTATTGCTTTTGCAGCCGTTTCCTCCCCCTTGTTGACAGTGAGTGTTTAAGAGTCTCAATATTCTTCCATTAGGAGATGTGTCGCCTCAAATATGATGTAATTTATGCATATCAGAACTCAACAGGGGCCACAAACTTAAACTGGCATACGAGATAGAACCTCACAATGCACACACACGGAAACTGTTTATGTTGCAGTTTCTGCAAACCCTGCAAGAATGTGCATACTTGCACACAAACACACTTATTCATGGTCCTAAGATAGCTCGGGTGCAATCGCGGCGTTGCAGTTTGTTTTGCTCCTTGCGAAACATGGCTTTAATCTGCCTCGAAGCTTCTGGGGTTGTTTTATAAGCTGTTTGTGGTTGTTGGGGTCTAGCCCTGTGCGTGTGTGTGTTTGTATGTGGCGACTGTGTCTGTGACGAGACATCAAGACAGTCAGTTAGCCACCGCTGTGTCTGGCGGCAGCACCAAAGGAGGGAGAACAGGCACTGTTGGGTGCAATGGCTCCTGTGTGTGTTTGGGTGCGTGTTTATAGGCCTCCTTTTTCTCCTTCACTCAGCTTCACAATTCGATACGTTTAGCCAGCACCTCATCAGAGATGGTAGTTGAAGAGAATAAATGGAGCTGTCCTCTTTGGCTATTTTTTAACGGCATAGTAAATCAGCATTTTTAATGCATTTTTCTGACGTTTTTGATTGTGATTTTATGATTTGAGAAATCTTCAAAGCAAAGATTTCATTTACTACGCTCCCCGCCGAGGGGAAACCCTTGGTTATAATTGCTGTGCAATCATTTAATCTTCAGCACATTCAACTTTGTGTGCAGATCTTGCATATGTTTTGGTCAAAACTTCATAGCATAATTCTCCTTGGTGAAGAAATAACAAATCATATTTTACCCTACAAGTACATGAAATAGAAGCAACACCGCTGCCTCCTCCAACATGGATAAACCGACTGAAATATTAAACATTTATCATGGTTATTACAGTCAGCAAATCCTCCCACGCGGTACGCAAGACCCTGTCTGCTTTGTATTCTTTTGGGTAAACAAATGGAGTTATTGCCTGGATTTCAGCATAGTGATATCATCCAAAATCTCAGTCAAATTGAGCGCTGACGTCAAGCTGTGCGACGTAGAACAGTCGCAAACTCACCACCGCAAGGTACACCCATCCCGAGGGAGGTCACTGGTAATCTAATAGTCATTGGGCAAACACAGCAATGTCACTACCGCATGCCAATGCAAATCTATTTACCGTATTAAACCAAATATATGGCATTTTTTTCCCAACAAATAAAGTCTGAAAACGACATTCTCTATTTTGCATAAACTGTACAATGCTGGACTTCAAAGCATGATGTGTTCAGAGCAACGTGGCCACTGGAGACTGATACATAACACAATTGGATACACACACAATTGAGTCAGTCTCCATATGATCTCCTGTCTGTCTCAGTCTGTTTTCATCTACTTTGATGCCTGCCTACATCACCCTTGTGGATTTACAATTATTTTGCCTGACGTGTTGTTTGTCTTTTCCCACCCAGCATGCCCGCCTGGTACCTTCAAGTCCACTCAGGGTCCCGGTCTTTGTCTACAGTGTCCTCCGAACAGCCGCTCAACTGCTGAGGCTGCCACCGTCTGCGTATGTCGCAATGGATATTACCGTGGCGATGCGGATCAGCCGGACGAACCCTGCACCAGTGAGTACATGATGTGACATACGTGCTCTGACAGTGTGCCGCCTTTCTTATGCACATGTATACCAGAGTCCCTTATAGCCTATTTTGAAACTACTCTGATGATATAAGATCCTGGAAGTGGATTTTGTGCTGCAGTTGCAGTCAAGCCTAGGTCACAAACCCCTTGTACTGTTTTTTGTTTTCATTGCAGTCGTCTTGTAATTAGTTATCAACTAAAGGATATTTAAAAAAAACATAAGCGAGTAGTTATGTTTCCATCTTTTACAATTAATGCCTTAAAGCTGCAGAGGGACCCCCAGTGCAGCACGGCTGTCTGTTTGGCGGTTCCAAAGTGGTTCCCAAGTGTATCCATCCGCACCTTTTAAGGCTTTGGATTCTCTCTCATCACGTCTGGCCTCCCATGGCACAGTACACAACATCTCTCTGCTGAATTAGTGGCTGCTCCATCAAGCACACCATCTGCCTCTACCTTGAGGGCCTTAAATTCTCCCCAAGCGATCTTCGCAAGGGGTCCCAAGTGGAGAGTTTTGAGTGCTGGTATGTGGTACAAACACAGCCTTTATTGGTTCTTACACTCAGTTACATTAGTTCATTGCTTTTCTTGTGGCGTCTATCTCATCCAGTTGGAATCCTCCTGGTCTAGTCAGCCCTGCATTCCGTCCGGGTTGAAACAGTCAGAGGGCACATATAGACAAACAACCATTCACACTCACTTTCATACCTATGGACAATTTGGAGTCACCAATTAACCTAGCATGTTTTTGGAATGTGGGAGGAAACCGGAGTACCCGAAGAAAACCCACCCATGCACGGGGAAAACATGCAAACTCCACACAGAGATGGCTGAAGGTGGAATTGAATTTGGGTCTCCCTGCTGTGAGGCCTGCGCGCTAACCACTTGGCAGCCGTGAACATATATATTTGTTCCATTAGTGTATGGCATAATAATGCAAGGACACCATATTGAAAAGTACGGCAATAAACTTTATTCTCAAGAGTATTTAACATTGCAGTAGAAATGTCAAGAGCTTTTAGATCAAATAAATTAACAAACAAGCAACATAATAAACGAACAAAACCCAATGAAAATAAAATAGTTTTAGCAAAACTTGCACTTGCATAAAAATCATAACCAAAAGCAATAAAAAAAAAGACCTTGTCTCTGTTAAACACTTAAATAAAAACATCTCACAACAATAAAAATAGTAAATAAAAAAAAGTATCAAGTCTCTATAAACAAGATTGCACTTATACTTAAGTATCATGGACACGATGCAATATTTCAGATTCTGAATCACTGTCACTTTCTTTGCCTGACTGTTGACAAATAAACGGAAGAATAACCCAGAAATGCTGTGAAGTTCACATCGTGTGTACATGCAGGCATCAACTCATTTGCATATTCACCTTCTTGACTCACTTTTAGCAACATTCTGTTTATGTTTAAGGTGTAACATTTTGTCAGAGTTTAGTCAACCTGTTTCGGATGCAGCAGAATGTGTTTGTTGCACAATGAGGTGTCAGGAATCACTGCAGCTAGAGTCTATGTTACACTATTTTTTATTATTTATTTTATTGTCTTTGTCCCAAACGTTTTGTCACTAAATGACAATATGAAAATGGGCTGAAAATAACATCAGATTCTGTTTTATACGCAACAGGCACAAATAAATTATTGGATCTTGTGGTACATGACACACACAGTGCACTAGTGCCCCGCCTCTCCCCCCCAAAGAGAGACAAAGAGACTGAATGAATGACAGGAGGGTTCACTCGCTGCGTTCATTCTGCTATAGAACCCACACACGCAGATGCAAAGAGTGAAATGTCTTGTCATCCAGCCTGTCTGGGAAAGAGAGGAAGAAAACAAACTCATGCACATGTTGATATATCACGGCCAAAAAAATATTGAATTAACTCCCTCTAAGCAAGGAACTACGATCCATCTCGCCCTGGACTCTTTGCTTGGGTACCTGTAACAGCGCCCAAGAAAGATACACCTGGATTAGACCCATGTTCCCGGCAATCAGGCACTTAATCAACACAAAAATGAATTTTAGAGCCAATGTCTCGGGGAAAAATTCATCTTTCATGCATTTAAAATGCCAACACCCTTTTGAACACTGAGCCTCTACTTCAACTGTTTTCAAAAAATATCTCCTACAACAGAGTTTCCATTGCTTCTCTGACGACACAGTAGCAGCTTAGCTTGATACTCTCGCTTCCCTAGATCTCAGCAGGGGGCGGGCAGTGAGATCATCCTTGTACGAATCTCTTTAATGCCGTCAGGCCTGATAAGAGCAGCCGGTATAGCTTAAATCAGGCTGCTCTCTGGCAGCAGAAGCTGTAGCGCTTTCTGCAGGCCTGCTTCAGAGGCGCTGGTCCCTGTGTGCTCCAGATTGCTCTGATTAGCTCGTGATGGATAGTCCGGCGCCAGGCTATGTCAGCAGGGTGCTTCACGTCACAACCCCCCACAAGTCCACCATCGCCCTGCCTTCAGGGACAGGCCATATTATCTCATCGCTGCCATCTTCTGTTGACCACAGCCCAGGCCTGAAGTGAGCAGCTCTTTCTCACGGCAAACCTACTTTCATGCAGCTACCAAACCTGACCATAGTTTGATGAAGCTCTGCAACGTATGTGTGAAACACCAAGTGTGAGAATGCTGCAGTAGGGAAACATTTTAGTGGGATGATGAATTTGTGTGTGAGTCAGGGGAGGTGTGACATGCTGAGTGGTATCTAAGGTAAGTCCGGCAGTGAAGTCAGTGCTGATTGGGTCTGAAGGGAGATGGTGTATCCTGTTGCAAGGAATGATACAGGAAAAGTAGAGGGTTGTCACAACAAGGAAGATGGGAAGGACCTGACAAACCATGTAGGGCAGGGGTCTCAAACTCAATTTACCTGGGGGCCACTGGAGCTAGGTTCTGGGCACGGCTGGGCCGCATCAGTTTTTCAAAAAAAAACAAAAAAAAAAAAACACATTTATTAAAAACTGAAAAATATACAAACTTTTTCAGTGCTTTGGTTCCGATTTTCTACAATAAAAGCTCTAATAAAACTGTTCTTAAATATCTTAATTTTTATTTTTCTGCACAAAATAAGATGAAAAATAAATAAACAAATCAAGAACAAATACAATCAATCATTCAGTAATAAATAAATATAATAATAATAATAAAACTAAGTATAGTCACATTTATACTTTTTTTATTTACAACATATTGGGCAACTGCAGGGTCTTGAGACACATGCTAACTCGCAAATTAGAGAGCTAGCGACCTAAACGGTTATTTCCTTTAAACTTAAATAGCCAAAAACTTACCACTTCCACACGGATAGGGAGGATAACTATTAACAGTTATTTAACCTTTAACATGAACATTAATCAAATGTAATAATTTTTTCTGGGTACATGATACCATACAGCATCCATATCAAACTTGCGCGGGCCGCACTAACATTAAACTTTCATATCAAGGCGGGGGCCTCAAACTAGTGTCCTGCGGGCCACATTTGGCGTGTTTGAGACCCCTGATGTAGAGGTTTGGTTTGTGTTTTAGGGTTTGGTTTGAGTTACAATGAATGTTGGGTTTGAAGTACTCTATAGTGAGCCCACAAACATGGTCGGGTTAAAGTGAGGTAAAATGAAATGCATATGTATGGAAAATGCAAAAACTCTTCTGTTGATGTTACTTTTTGGAAGCCACCAATGCCAGCTGCTTAAGCCAAATCTTTGGAATGTAATTCAGTCAAGCTAAATATAGGGAGAGAAGGGAACATAATATGGTTCTTGTACACTAATCTGGAACTAATATATAAACGCTATCTCTTGCCATCCATCTCTGAATAACTGCATAAGGTTATCTATCATAAGAAATATGTATTTTTCTAAAGAAAAACACCTCTCAGACAGTGTAAATCAAACACGAGCATTAGAATGTTTATAAAGGCAGTGTCTTTCTAATGGTTTGATGTCTGCATGTAAATTCCTAGTGCCAAGCGACAAGGCTTGTGTTTGAGCTCTCACCAGCCCACACAACCCACACAACCCCCAGTGCTCCTCTCGGCTCCTCTGGCTGTGATCGGTATCTGCACACAGGGACCTTCTGTTGCACCCGCGAGCCTGTTTCACATCATGAAAACAAACAGTTTGAAAGAGCAGACACGCGGGGCTCGAACCATTCAAAGGGGTGGGATGAGTAAGTAATATGCACCGGTTTATTTTGGACGCGGGGCCTGGGAAGGAAACTGGATTTTTATAGACTTGTTAAATCCTTTTTCACGACGGGGGGAACTCATAACCTGCCTTCATCTCTACTAGATACTGTACATGCATGGGTGTGAAAAATCATATAAATAATGGTATATTTAACACAATGCAAAAGAGAGACACAATACATCTTACATTTTACTGCCCCTGCATTCAAAATGTAGGATAATTGGATCTGCTACATATGATTGCATTTCGACAATGAATGGACGATTTTGAACATTAGCTCAAGTAACTAGGCTCCTTTACCTATAAAGTGTTATATGCCCACTTAGGTGTAAGAGCACAAAAGTAAAAGCTTGCCTGTGTGCATAATGTAATTGTCCAAATGAAACACAAATGCCATTTGCACTCGGATACACCCACGCACTGGTTCATGTGATTTGTATTTTACAATTAAAATAAAGTCCGCCCCCCTTTTTTCCCAACACACCCTGTCTGGATATGACATTTTCCCCATGAAATATAAGCTAAATGAGAGAAATGTGTCTCTGAGAAGAAACTATTCTGACTGGCATGGCAAAATGAGGACCAGCTGAGAACCTGTACGGAATGTCCCCAACAAATTAAATCCTACGGCAAATTAAAATCGCCATGGACTGCACTAATAGTCTGCAAATCACTGGATAAGTGGCCGTCACATCTGATTTCTCATGCCATGCCTGCACATGTGTAGCTCAGCTGGAGCCAGGACAACCCAGTGAGGAGACTGTCACCCCCTGGAATAGATGACATAAAGAATCACGTTATTTTCTCAAGGGTGTATGAATCACACATGGAGACAGTGCATGGGAACACATAGCCAGGGCATGTGTGTCACATGCGTTTTCCGCATGGGTAGATGTGCATTACCTGCATGCACATGCAGAAGCGGTATGGATAACATGAAGTGCTTATTGTGCAGTAGTGAAGCCTGTTTCACTCGTCCTCATACAACACACGCAAAAAGGTCATACACTTCCTGTCACCGATAAGTCACCTGCCGTTCCTAGATGTCAGTGACAGGAAGTGTAAGTAAGGAAGTGACTTGGCGTACATCAAACTATGTTGTTGGGATGCAAAGCCAAGGTACTACTCCATCTGCTTTTGCGAGTACACCAATATCTGTATGTGTAGTATCTGTTCACCCATCAGAATGATTTGTATCCATATCTGTATCATAAATCGGTGTGGCTTATATCAGTACATTATTTTAAGTCTAAAATTAACATGGATTGATGAGAAGTTGCTACTTTTTCTACAATATGCCGTTTACAGGCCCATAAAAAATGCCGCCCACAAATGGCCCCTAGGCCACACTTTGGACATCCCTGGTTTACAATGTGTACACACACACCTGGAGGTGCATGAACTCCTAACAACTACAGAACTGTACACAAACACAATGAGGATTTCTGTTATGGAGACCGATAATTGACAGCTGTACTCATTTCATACTCATAATTGGCAAAAAATGCAATATCCATAACGGACACTGGTTTATAATGAGTATCCAGCTCATCCGTGAGTCAGACTTCAGCACATTTATTTTATTGCATCACTACATATCACTGCAATGTTTTGAATTGCCTGATGTATTTGCCCCTGAGCTTTGTACTTGATGCAACTTTAACCAATTCTCATAACTGCTAATTTACGATTATCAAGGACTGCTCATACATTTTTTTGTCAAAAGAAGGAGAAAACGAATAGTATATTTGCCAGCAGAGCGAGTTTGAAGAGCGAGGCACTGTTATCCAAGGAATAGGTTAGTTCTGCTTCATTTTATATAAAGGTCAAGCTTTACAGGGGATAAATCGCTTCCAAATGGGCTCTGCAGGGCAGTTTTACCCAAGCCGCAGCATCTTTGGCACAGTCATGTGTGTGCTATCCAAGCAACAGTGGTGTGACAAAGTGTTTGCCCCCTTTCCTGATTTGTTATTTCTTTGTATGCTTGTCACACTTACATGTTTGAGCTCATCAAACAAATATAAATTAGTCTGTGACAACACAACTGAACACTAAAATAAACTTTGCATAATTGAAGGAGAAAAAAAAATCTGGGAAAAATTAAACTGAATGAGAATGAATGATCTATCACTCTGGAAAAGCAATTTCCAAAACTTAGGGACTCCATCCAAGAGGTCACAAAAGACCCCAAAACAGCAACCAATAGAAATAGTCCTCAATTACCCCAGTTAAGGTCAGTTTTAATGATTCCACCATAAGAAGGATACTGGGGAAAAAATGACCTGTGTGGCAGAGTTCCAAGACCAAAAAGAACAGTAAGCCATGTCTCAATTTTGCCGTAAAACATCTTGACTTTGGGGAAAATACTCTGGTCTGACGAGACAAAAGGAGTGTGAAAAAGACCATCATACCAACAGTAAAATATGGAGGTGGTAGTGTGATGTTATGGGGCTTTTTTGCTGCTTCAGTACCTGGAAGACGGAACTGTGATAAATGGAACCAGGAATTCTGCTGTCTAGCAAAACATCCCCAAACAGAATGTCTGTTAATGAACTTGGGTTCTGCAACAGGACCATGATCCAAATCACACCAGTAAGTCCACCTCTGAATGGCTGATGAAAAACAAGTGGGGTGTTCCAACCTGAATCCTATTGAGAGGCTTTAGCATGACTTTAAAATGGGGGTCCATGCTGGAAAACCCTCAGATGGGGCTGAGGTGCAACAATTCTGCAAAGAGGAGTGGGCCAAAATTCGTCCAGAGAGCTGTTAGAGACTCACTGCAAGTTATCACGTATGTTGATTGCAGTTGTTGCTGCTAAGCGTAGGTTAGGTTTAAGGGAAAAGCATGTTTTCACACAGGGGTAGGTTTGATTTTTCCATTATAATAAAAGGAGTGGCTGCACGGCGGTCGAGTGTTTAGCGCGCAGACCTCACAGCTAGGAGACCCAAGTTCAATCCCACCCTTGGCCATCTCTGTGTTTGCATGTTCTCCCCGTGCATGCGTGGGTCTTCTCCGGGTACTCCGGTTTCCTCCCACATTCCAAAAACATGCTAGGTTAATTGGCGACTCCAAATTGTCCATAGGTATGAATGTGAGTGTGAATGGTTGTTTGTCTATATGTGCCCTGTGATTGGCTGGCGACCAATCCAGGGTGTACCCCGCCTCTCGCCTGAAGACAGCTGGGATAGGCTCCAGCACCCCCCGCAACCCTCGTGAGGATAAGCGGTAGAAAATGAATGAATGAATGAATAAAAGGATTGTCCCTGACTGATATTTAAATTTGTTTGATGATCTGAAACATTTAAGTGTGACGAACATCAAAAAAATTCCGAAATCAGGAAGGCAGCAAACAGTACAGCAACAC
The DNA here is from genome assembly GCF_030265055.1 of Doryrhamphus excisus. Classification (NCBI taxonomy): domain Eukaryota; kingdom Metazoa; phylum Chordata; class Actinopteri; order Syngnathiformes; family Syngnathidae; genus Doryrhamphus; species Doryrhamphus excisus. Next base: position 9,769,456 of record NC_080468.1, read on the forward strand.
ACCACTGTATAACTGAGCAGTGGAGGGACCCCCCACACGAAGCTACACCACACTTAACAAACTGTACTCCAATTGAGCAATGACTGGTGAACAAGTACCATTTTTTACCAAGTCCCAAATCTGAATGCGCCACTCAAGCAAAACACTAGTTTTATCGTTTCATGATTTCTCCATGAATATCATTTTGGAGGCTGTGCTCCAGCTGCGTGCTCCTGGGGAATGAATGCAAGCGTGAATCTCCAGAGCCACTTGGATAAGAATACTCCATGCAACACTGCATTTTGCTAAATAACCAATGTTTGATAGACACAAACGTTTCGCTGTATGAACCCTCTGGGTGCGAGTGGAATAAATTAGCATTCCAATTGTGCTGAAAGAAAGAAAGAAACGACAAGTAGATTTTGCCAACAACACAAATCGACCCAATAACAAATGATTGAACAGTAGAGCAGATTTCCTCCTCTGCAGCCAGACCTTGTACTTTTAGACTCCTTAGAATGTGACTTATTGAATTGTTCCTTATGTAAAGTCAAGAATGACTGGCCTATGACTATGGCCTATTATTAGTCTAAAAGAGCAGGAACCAATTAACAGCTAGCGATCAACGAGTGAGGACTGTATCTTCAAAACCAGTGCATATGAGCCCAGGAATCCATCCTGAACATTTTTCATCGCTTGTCCGCCCGCAAGCGTCGATTGCTGCTCGAAATGAAATGCCACATAGGTACTTGAATGAAAATGAATGAATCAACGAAAAGTCATAGCGTCATGTTCTGTTGTTAAATGAGGTCTATGGGGCCAGGGGCCATTTGCTTTTGTGGCTATTTTATCATTACCTTACATTGTAAAGGAGCCTCAAAAAGGGAAGTGAAGAATTTTCATTCATTTTCTACTGATTTTTCCTCACGGGTCACGGGGGTGCTGGAGCCTATCCCAGCTGTCTTTGGGCGAGAGGCGGGTACACCCTGGACTGGTCGGCAGCCAATCACAGGGCACATATAGACAAACAACCATTCACACTCACATTCATACCTATGGACAATTTGGAGTGGCCAATTAACCTAGCATGTTTTTGGAATGTGGGAGGAAACCGGAGTACCCGGAGAAAACCCACGCATGCACGGGGAGAACATGCAAACTCCACACAGAGATGGCCGAGGGTGGAATTGGACCCTAGTCTCCTAGCTGTGAGGTCTGCGCACTAACCACTCGACCGCCGTGCCGCCTGTGAAGAATATTGATTTTGTTAGTATTATAAATTTATCCTAAAGTCAATATAACACGCATATAGCTTTTTATTTTTGACATATCATAATCCCTATGCATTTTATTATATTCCTATTATCACATTTGGATACTAATGTAAAAAGTATTTTTCAGTGTTAATATCAGTTTTTGTTAATGTCTGCAATAATTTTAATTATGGGAAATGGGGTAGATGATTAGATTTTTGACTTGACTTGACTTACTTGACTTGAGCACTGACTGATTGTCTCCACAATGACTTGGGACTTGCTTGAGGCGTGAAGGTTAGGACTTGCACGACGGTTGAGTGGTTAGCTTGCAGACCACACAGCTAGGAGACCCGAGTTTGATTCCACCCTCTGCCATCTCTGTGTGGAGTTTGCATGTTCTCCCTGTGCATGCGTGGGTTTTCTCCGGGTACTCCGGTTTCCTCCCCCATTCCAAAAACATGCTAGGTTAATTGGCCACTCCAAATTGTCCATAGATATGAATGTGAGTGTGAATGGTTGTTTGTGCTCTGTGATTGGCTGGTGACCAGTCCAGGGTGTACCCTGCAAGTCACTCTATTATGAACAGTTGATCCAGTTGAGTCGAGGTCACCACTGTTAACAATGAGAAGCTTTTCCAGTGATACGGATGCTGCCGTACAACATCGTATTGCCACCTCAAATAAAGAGTTGTCACATTATTTGTCGTTTTTCTCATATTTATATTTCTTGTGTCTCTGCAGGTGTCCCTTCTAGCCCAAGAAATGTCATTTCCATCGTGAATGAGACCTCTGTGATACTGGAGTGGCATTCTCCCAGGGAGACGGGCGGCAGGGACGATGTCGTTTACAACATCCTGTGCAAAAAGTGTCAGGCCAACCGGCTTGCCTGCTCCCACTGTGACGACAATGTGGAATTTGTCCCTCGTCAGCTGGGTCTGACCGAGACCAGGGTGTTCATCAGCAACCTTTTGGCGCACACTCTCTACAGCTTTGAGATACAGGCTGTTAACGGTGTCAGCAATAAAAGCCCTTATCCGTCACAGCATGTGTCCATAGACATCACCACCAACCAGGCTGGTAAGTGGCCGCTCTGACAAGGTGTTATAATGATGAAGGTGGGAATAATTAGCCTCATATCAACATTTAATTATGCTATATATGTCTTTAGTAAACACCCCCCCCCCCCTTTTTTTTGTAAGTCATGATGTCACTTGCTCCTGCTGGGGAACTGTTATTCTATTATTTATGGGCTGTATGTGTGAAACATTTGAGTTCTTTTTGCACACTGCGCATATAAGCGTCTCAGGTCACTGCATGGTTGACTGCAGCGCCTAAGGGATTTTACATAGCTCAGCTGTGAATAATGGTAATATCTTTAAGGTGTACAGTGTACAGGTGTACAGTAGTAGCTGTTAAAAGGCCAGTAAAGAATGCAATGTCAAATAAGGATATATATACTTAATATTCTGATATACAGACCATTTTGTGACAGGCACCATATCCCTTTCATTTACGGTTTATTTCCAGATCAAACCAATGATAGAAATAGCCACATTTTGCATATTTGAGATTAATGCACTTCTTGCTTTTAACAATCGTAACGATTCCACCACTTTCATTTGAGATGTTTATCAATCCTCAATGTGATTTTTTTTCCTATTTCTCTTTGAGGCTCACATCTGCGTCTTGCAGACTGACAAGTCTCTTTGTTGTTTTCCTTGGGTCTTTGCTTAATGAGACTTTGTTTTGAGCGCAACATCGCGCAGCCAGTCTCCACTTCTGTCGTCACAGAAGGCGACACTCCACTCAAAACCTGTCTGTACATCTTCAGATTCCCAAAGCAGTGCTCGCCTGAGCTCTTTAGTTAACACAAGCACGGAGTGGAGCTTTCATTGCTGCAGGTTTTGATGCCTTTGTGTGTTTTAAATTAAATGGAGTGCTTTTATGAGAGTCTGAGAGCTATTGTTTAGGGGTGTTATTCTTAGACGGGGCCTGGTGTCAGCAGACATGTTGAACCACATTCACCTATATGGTTGTGTAACGGCTGGGCAGGTTCATCTCTGGTCAATGCTTCAATGTCAGTGAGCCTGCAGGAGGATTCAAGGTAAATACGCAGACGGCTTGTGCTTGATTCTGTCTCATCTATTGTATGTGTACATATACTGTATATATGCAGGTGTGATCCTACTTGTGTTGGAGCTCCAGCCAACCACTGCAAATGACCTTCATGCTATTACTTCCGCCATTCTGTGTGTGTGTGTATTTGACGAGGATGCTGTTTTGACCAAACTTTGTCATCCTTTCACAAGGATAATACAAATAAAGCACTAAATAATCCATAAGGTTTTCATGCAAAAGTGGAGTTGCAGTGAAGTGAAAGACGAGCTGTAGTTGACAGCTGCTTCATGACTTCATGACTTCCTGCCTCACATTGCATGGTTGTCATGTACCACACTGTAAACAGCAGCTCAGTACACAGTACACCAGTAGAATACTACAGCATACTCCATATCACATCTTTAAATGCGTCTTCTGAATCACTTATATTTGTATTTTCCTTCATTTACCCATTGTTATGCTTTTTAGGCATATTGTTGGTTCTCCCCGTGCGTGCGTGTTTTTTTTTTTTTTTTTTTTTACCAAAAACGATGCATGCATTCCAAAAACATGCTAGGGGCTGAAGTGCAACAATTCTGCAAAGATGAGTGGGCCAAAATTCTTCCAGAGCGCTGTTAGAGACTCATTGCAAGTTATCACGTATGTTGATTGCAGTTGTTGCTGCTAAGCGTAGCTCAAACAGTTATTAGGTTTAGGGGACAAGCATGTTTTCACACAGGGCCTTGTAGGTTTGATTTTTCTATTATAATAAAAGGATTGGCTGCACGGTCAAGTGTTTAGTGCACAGACCTCACAGCTAGGAGACCCGAGTTCAATCCCACCCTCGGCCATCTCTGTGTTTGCATGTTCTCCCCATGCATGCGTGGGTTTTCTACGGTTTATCCGGTTTCCTCCCAATTCCTCCCATTCTAAAAACATGCTAGGTTAATTGGCGACTCAAAATTGTCCATAGGTATGAATGTGAGTGTGAATGGTTGTTTGTCTATATGTGCCCTGTGATTGGCTGGCCACCAGTCCAGGGTGCACCTCGCCTCTTGCCCGAAGACAGCTGGGGTAGGCTCCAGCACCCCTGCGACCCTTGTGGAAATGAATGAATGAATGTATGCATATTTTTGACAAATAATAGTCGGTATTCCATTGTGTAAAAGTGGCAATCCACTTATTTATTTTAATGAGTTAAGCAGCAAAATTTTAACCGGCAAAGTTGCAAGGGAAAACTAGGGGAACTAGCTATTTGAGCTAAAATGCTAACATGTTATTCATAAATTTTACAGTAACATTATGGTAGGTTGACCTATTCACTCCAGAATAAAAAAGCGCTCTTTGATAAATCCGTCTGTAACGGATTGATGGATAGATGGCAGAGCTTTATTTTAAGTCTGCTTTTTTACAAACACGTTCTTCCTCCTTAAGATGGTGGGCTCAGCAAGCCTGGGGCGGGTCAGAGGCAGAGGCAACTGTTTCAGAACCCCTTCTCTCATAAGTCGAGAAAACAAGTGAGGGGAATTTTGCTCAGGTTTTGTCGTGGCACACGTTAGAGTTGCGGGATCATTAATAGGTCAATTTTGCATAACAGGACACCTTCAGTGACCCATGTAATGTGGGAATGATTCTGAAGAGAAGTTGGAGGGAAGACAACCAAACTGTGCAACCATGACAGTGAAGGAACGTTGAGAGTAAATTGGTCTTATAACGAGTTTGGCCTAATGGTGCTTTGACAGGCTAATAGCACGCGTGACAGATAGATGGAGACAAAGAAATACCAATGTCTATTGTTGAGGCTCAGGGCGGTAATGAAGTGTAATCTGCCAAGACCGTGTCCCACGCTGCGTGGCCTTTTGTTGTTAGATGATTGCGTTGTTGCTATTACACAAGGGGACGCTGAAGATGCAGAATTCACTGTTGAAAAAAAAAAACATATTAAATATCCAAATTGATGTTTGATTCAGTTGACTAAAAATGCGTTGCGTTGTCCATTGAAAGTGTTCTCTGCCGTTATGTGTGTCATTGGAATGAAACAACTTTGGCATTTTAGTGGAAGCTGACACGCCAGATGGTTTGTTTCACAAAGGAGTTTCTTTCATAAATCAATCTGGAAAAAAGCCATGCCCTTTGAAATGGGGGGGAAAAAAGATGGAAACTGATTAGATGAATGTTGTTACCTCTATTACAGGCCCATCACTTTTGCAAGTAGGAGTGCCACTCTGCCAAAGATTGGACTACAATACTCACCAGGGATTTGGCATTTAACTGCATTTCATGAATTGACAATGTGCAACAGAGGCATTTTATTCATTGTTATTTTGCAACATTTTTAAAACGGTATGAGAGAGTCTTTGTCTGAATGTTCTAGAACTCCTGCTTCGATGCTGGTGTTTTATTGACCGAAAGCTTGCAGATAATGATGTTGTTTTCTTTTGACAGAAAACTAGTTGAGACTGAATCAACAGCACCTCTGCTGGTTGCAACCAAGCAATGCATTCCATTTTGCCTGGACATGTGATTAATCAGCTATCACTTCCACCCCGTCGATATAGTTAATTGAAAGCGTGCCTGATTAAATATATGCTTTTTTTCCCCCTTCTTTATTTCGAACATCATCTAAATCAAACAAACCAAACATAAATCAACACAAATAAAAATACCTATGTATATATAAACATACACATGTTCGAAAAGGAATGGGAAGAAGTCAAGACTTATCTAGTCCCACCCCCCTAACCACCCCAACCTCATCCCAACAAAACATATATTATCCCTTGTCTACGAGAATGAAAACCCCACACCCAACTACGTGCCAAGAACAACCAGTTCATTACTAGTCATTGTATCGTACATAGTCCAGTACAAAAGAAAGAAAGAATGAAACCACTCCAACTATACACACCACACCAGTCATCACAAGCTAACATGGATATAAAAAACATCAATGTTATGGTATTGTTTCAGTGAGATTAAAAAATAAATGTGAGAGAAAAAACAAAAATATTCTTTGAAATATCTCAAATTAAATAATCAGTCTTACTACTTCCCTTTTGTCACTGCTATCCCAACTACAGTGTTTTACAGTGGTTGGTACCATCATTCTTTTTAAGGTTTGACATTGTGTTGTACTGCAGTTAGTTCAATCAGGGCTGCCGCTAACTTTTATTTTCGTAGCCGATTTGTCTGAAGCTTGTTGTTTTAATTAATCGAGTAATCGGTGAGGCCTGAGACCAACTAAATCAATATGAACCAAATAGAAACAGTTAGTGGTTTGGTCCACAACATATCAGAAAAGATGCAAAAATGTTTTCCAAAGACAAAAATGATGTTTGTGGATATCTGAACACAAACGTAATAGGCCTGCTTTCATGAATGTCGATTAAATTGTCGATTAAATGACTCGATTAATTGACTCTTCAATTAATCGAGTCATTGTTGCAGCTCTATGTTCAATTGATCATCCTTACTGAAAAATTACCTGGCACAGACTGTATTCACAACTTTTGTAGCACTGAACAAGGAAGGGGCGGCACGGCGGTCGAGTGGTTAGCGCGCAGACCTCACAGCTAGGAGACCATGGTTCAATTCCACCCTCGGCCATCTCTGTGTGGAGTTTGCATGTTCTCCGCGTGCATGTGTGGGTTTTCTCCGGGTACTCCGGTTTCCTCCCACATTCCAAAAACATGCTAGGTTAATTGGCCACTCCAAATTGTCCATAGGTATGAATGTGAGTGTGAATGGTTGTTTGTCTATATGTGCCCTGTGATTGGCTGGCGACCAGTCCAGGGTGTACCCCTCCTCTCGCCCGAAGACAGCTGGGATAGGCTCCAGCACCCCCGCGACCCTCGTGAGGAAAAAGCGGTAGAAAATGAATGAATGAATGAACAATGAAGCATTTGTTGAAAAGCAGCTAGCTAAAGTTTAATGTGTGTCAAATTTTGAATGCTATTATGTTATAAATAGAAGCTTCCAATACTTGTTTCCTACTACCCACAAACAATGACAGGTGATAGAAGATGGTATATATTTTGAGACGACCTCAAAAGAGATAGATTTCTGCATTGTCATAAGTTTGTTATTGTAAGTGACAGACCTGGGACCAGTCACCGTGTGTGACCTGCCGGTCACTAAGGAGGCCACGTCGGTTAGAAACATGAGTAGACACGGGAGGAAAAGGGGGAGGTGAAGGGGAATTAATCAAGCAACTGAGAAGCAACAGAGAGAGTTTAAGAGATGTAGCGAGAATGACTGCAGAGGCCAACTAAAACGCCCTCGAGCCCACCCTGTGTCTGGAAGGAAAAACTGATCAATTGTGTGATTTAGGAGTCCATTCACTGTGCCTGTGGTTTCCAGGACAGATACCGCACATATACCACTATTTGTAAGTATATACGTAGTTGTTAACATTTTACTTCTCTTTTACTTCTAAATCTAGTCCCATAATTGTTTTTGACTCCATTAGATCACAAAGCTATCGCTATCATTGCATATCAAGATTTGGCCAGACCTGATTCACACACAAATGTTTTTCTTTCTGACTATTGCGCCATGCTCCATATTTGTCTGAACTTATTGGCATCCTAACCTACATTGTGAGCCAACAATCCATCAGCCCCAAGTTGCCAAACATATCTACAAACATTCATCCATGCGGCTGTTCTTTCTGAAGAGCTAGTCCATCACAATGTAAACATCGCTGTCTTCCACCTTCTTAGCGCAAAAGAATCTTATTCGCAAGACACTAAAAGGTGACACGCTTGGACTGAAATCCAAACATTGAGAGGCATTCAAAAGATCTGCACTCTCTCCGGGTTTGAGAGTGACACAAGATGTTATGTATACCTGTCAGTGAAGGCACCACTCTGTCTTTTCAGTTTGCAGTCTATTTGTTCTGGTTTTTTTCCCCCCTGGCAGCGTTGGATCAGAGCAGCTTTGGATCAAGTTTCATCATCTGCCTTACACAAGGGTGCCGGGTTTTTTACGTTTGATGTTGGTTGCCAAAAATGTCCCCATTGAAGAGTCTTAAGAAGTAGGGTAATGTTCAGGTCTTCCTGGTTTTATGTGATCTCGCTGAGCGGTTCACACTGTATACAGTACAATAATGTTGAAAGTGGTCTTCCCCAACGTAGTTATGGTGAATGTGGCCATTATATTTATGGGATATACAGTCATCCTTTGTTTATCATAGTTAATTGGTTCCTGACCCGACCATGAGAAGTGAATTTCCATGGATTCCGTATTTATAAATTGACTATTTTAGTAGTTAGTGTTTTCAACACTATTAGAGCCCTCTAGGCATAAACTTAACACCCCTATAGTCACTATATGCAATTGTATTACACAAAATAGTAGACATAATAAAGTTCATAAACCATTTAAGGCTGCGGGTGTGTGTTGCTCTAAATGTTTCTCCTTGGGGAACTGAGACATAACTGACAGGAATTGGCGTCGGGGCTCAGGGTTGACTTTCAGCTTTGCGTGGTTTACGGCCCCAAAAGTAGCCCATATTTTTGTTAGGGTTTATTGTGCCTGTTGTGAGCAAATTTAAACCAGCAATAAAAACCTGTGGCACGGCGGTCGAGTGGTTAGCACGCAGACCTCACAGCTAGGAGGACCAGGGTTCAATTCCACCCTCGGCCATCTCTGTGTGGACTTTGCATGTTCTCCCCGTGCATGCGTGAGTTTTCTCCGGGTACTCCGGTTTCCTGCAAATTGTCCATAGGTATGAATGTGAGTGTGAATGGTTGTTTGTCTATATGTGCCCTGTGATTGGCGGGCGAGCCAGTGTACCCCGCCTCTTGCCCAAAGACAGCTGGGATAGGCTCCAGCACCCCCCGCGACCCTCGTGCGGAAAAAGCGGTAGAAAATGAATGAATGAATAAAATCCTGTTGTTTTGGCAATCAAGTCACACTAACACTACTGACACTTATTGACCAGTGACCATCTTTGAATGCATCTTTTGAATATATTTATATTTATATTTTAGTTCATTTAGTAGTTTTTGTGCTTGGAAATGTAAGTAAAAATAAGTAGAAAAGTATGTAACATCTTAAACATACATAATTTTGACTAATGGGTCGTATTGAAGCACAAAACAGAATGATTTATTAAATATAATATACTGTATTTTTTAGAGTGACTATGAAATTTGAAGTACAAAATGGCAAGGGACGACTGAAAATATTTACACATAGAAAATATATATTTTCATCATTTCTTCCATTCCCTGTCGCTCTTGCTTCCCCCCCCCCTCTTCTTTCTGTCATAGCTGGACACTGAGCGGCTTTGACTTTGATTAATGGTGAGCCAAGGTTTGTATTAAAAGCCAGGGGCAGCAAGTTGGGCCAGATAAAAAGTAGAGCACCGGAGGAATGGTTGGGAGGGGGCGTGGAAAGAAGCTCACAGGGCACAGTCACCAATCATTGTCAGCATCACTGTCCCTGGGTGACAGTGGGGGGACACACTTGGAGGGGGACACTGGTGCTTCATTAGGCAGAACCTCACCCTGAACGCAGACGTATTGGCGCTTTGTACACAGGAGAGCAGAACTATATAGATTCAAATTCAAAATTCTGAATCTGATGATGTAAAAAAAAGTACAGTAGGTCATAGCATTTTATTGTTACGTGGCGTTTTGCACAAGTACAATCCCAAACCCTTTTTCCCGCTGCAGGAATTTCAACATGGAATGCACCTCTCCCGTGGTCTGTCAAGAACAGCATGTGCCTGCGGTCGGTATTTGATAATGCAGCCCAGGTAGCCCAACCTAACCCTGTTTATTGGAGCGTGAAGCAGCCTGAGAGGCTGAAGTGCAGGAAGGTGACGCTCTGCTCACACTCTCTGTCGAGGGGTGGAGGGCGACAAGAGCCAAGGGAGGCAGATGTCACAGAATCCCTTGACATCTACAAGATAAACACAACCCAAATATTTGTTTACATTTGCATTTTTGCAGTGTTAGCCAGCACTTCAATATACTTCAAAATATTTACACCAATTAAAGCGATATAATAGGTCATTTAATTCTAATGATTGTAAGTAAAGATAAGCAAAGAAGTAGTAGTTAATTTTCTTTTTCAGAACTGTGACTGCTCTATGTGGGTGAAGAAATGGAATAGAAATAGAGCAACTACTCAGGAAGTCGATAAAAAGAAACATTAAGTTGAAAGAGGATGCCATTTGCGGTCTTTTGAGTAAGAGAAGACACTTACAGAAAGATAGCAAGTGGAAGCCAATGACAAGGCCTTTAACAGCAAGCAGACAGGCGAAGAGTCAAGTGACTGAATATAGAGCATGAACTTTTATGGCTAAAGAAGTGGAGTGGAGATTTTCTTCCATACAAACACTGACAAGTTCAACTCAATATGAAATACTTTTTTTTTTCTTTTAATCAAACTGACTTGTAAGGTCACAAGTTGCGTTGATGATGAATAGGTTTTTGGAGGATTTACTGAAATCCACCAAAATTACCCTTTGGCACACTTTTATGGTATTTATGGTAATTGTCAAGCTGATGCAAATAGCTTCCTGCTTTTCAAGACCAATGCCAATAACCGATAACTTTATATTACTGCAGTTGCCCCTGCAGAAATAAATTAATGAATTAATAAATGATGGCTATTTCGGGGTAGATTATGGTCTAGTCAAAACATTGAAATATGAGCGGTATGTAATATTCTGGTCACTAGGTGGTAGTAATGACACAAAACATTGATCAGACATTACCTTACATTACATTACCTTAACACTGCATGAAGTAATGAAGTCGACCATGCCATGCCTCACACAATAGAGAGAAAAAGGTTACCCTCCCATCCTGTGTGGAAGTGGTATGTTTTAGGCTTGTTACATTTAGAAGAAATACCTTTTGAGACTAAATGGGAGATATTTGCTAGCTTGGTAGCTAGCAGGCCTGCAGCATAAGAGTTGCAATGTGGTGTAAGCAATGAATAGGAGTGTAAAGATGGCTATATTATTATTATTATTTCATGTCTAGAGGTCTGTAATAATGTTAAAAACTATATTTAGAAAGTCATAAATAGGTTTTCAATGCTCTGACTGCAAAAATATTTTATTTATTAACATTGAACCCTATATTGCAGAAATTAATTTAACACAGTCAAAGCTGTTTTTTTTTATTTTATCAGATTTATTGGAAGAGCATCATAACTCCTCATATCGACCCGATAATTAATATAATATTTATTAACTCATTCGCTGCCAGCCATTTCCAGAGAAGAGAGCTCCATGCTGCCAGTTTGGGGGCATTTTTGCTGAACTTTCAATACCCAATATCAACATCTGTGAATATGTAACAGATATATTACGTTTTTTTTTGCTCCATAGAGATTATGTCTCCTTTTTTCCTCTGTGCTTCTCTGTGCTGTTCCCTGCCCGGATCTGCTACCTGACCACCCCCCCCTCACTCTGCTGCAGCAAAGATTACGAGATGTCATATTTATGTTCATATACATTGACAGTTACAAGTGACCCTATGCAGGCAGTCATAACTGTAAATTGGCCCTCAATGAAAACGAGTTTGACACCCCTGCACACTGAAGTAGTGGTTTATTTAGATGAAATGGAAGAACATCCCATGGTAGTTATAGTCCCACCAATGATACCTGCTATGTTTATGATTTCTATTGCGCTTATACTGCAATTCTCTCTTGGTAAGTCTGTGACATTTAGGAACCTGACAACCTGGCTAGATTGTGTATTAGCAGCAAATGAACCCCCCCAAAGAAAAGAACCCAGGAAATGTATTTTTGTCTAGTTTGTTTAACTCCTTTGATGCTTCTGTCAGCCATGACAAGGCAGGGACTGACTCTGTAAATGTCACAAGTGTGAATGTCTGCCAAGAGATAAAGACGGAGTAATTCATTCTGCTGTGGCATATGACACCCAGTTCCGGTCCAAAAGAAAGAAAATTGGTCTAAATCAATATATTTGAAAACAAATGTGAAATGGTTCTGTCTCCCAGTTAGAACTACAACTTAGTACCTCCAATCCAAGTCAGACATGGATTATATATTTGAAGTTTTAGTATAAGTTTCATTAGTAGTTCTCTGATTGTGATGCATGAAATGCATCCTAGAATTTATATTTATTTCATTTTATATGAAATTATTTATGGTGTAATAAAATGTTATTAAATTAATGAGCTGTCCTGCAGTAGTATGTTCATTTTGTGATAACATAATACCTTCACTTCCACGTAAAGCTTACTTTTGTGGCTCAAATTAAGTGACTGGCCTGCTGCCCTGCACGTGTAATCCAAGCTCCTTCGTAGTGGCTGTGTGATTACCGGCCAATTAAAGCAGACTGATTGTATCAGACAGTGTTTGCAAAAGTTGGATACAGTACTTCCTGTTACCAGAAATATCTGGTTTGATGGGGAAGCTCACAAAAAGTTTAACTTTTTTTTTTTTTTTTCCCTAAAGCTCCTTCCATCGTTCCCATCATGCACCAGATCAGCTCCACTATGAATAGCTTCACACTGTCATGGCCGCAACCAGAACAGCCCAATGGTATCATACTGGACTATGAGCTCCGTTACCATGAGAAGGTAAGATACTTCTTTCAATACATGTGAAATGTGTCATTGGCTCTTTAGTACAAAAGTACTGCATTCTATCTTTATTGAATCCATCGTAATGTCCTCAACATGGACTCTTAAGGATCTACTACAAAAAACACGAGTCAAATCTGCAGTTTTTCAGGATGTACTATGAAATTGAAGATGCTTTAAATCACATGTGGTGCTGTTTTTAAGGGTATATATATATATATATATATATATATATATATATATATATATATATATATATATATATATATATATATATATATATATATATATATATATATATATATACACATTATATATTCTATATTATCAGTGGTCATCAACCATTGTGGGCCCACAGACTGGCAGACGTTCGCTCAAGCAAATATACAACATTATAGTGATGTAATGCATATTTATTTATTATGTTCTGTGTTGTCACTCTTCTGGTCTGTCCCTGCACACAACCAAGGATCAAATCAGGGTCCACCTTGAGTGTTTCAAGCGCGCTAGCCATCAAGCTAAAAGCCCAAGCTGTCAACTTGATGTCTAGTGTGACTTTTAAAGCGTCAGGAAGTGAAGTTTACAATGTATTCTCACACAGACGTGCACAATATCAGATTAAAAGCACAAAATGAATACAGACTCACCATTGGTACGAGGCTGGAGTTGTTTTTTCTTATAATGTAATATTGTTTGGTGTGTTAATTGACTCAAGGTTGAGCACTGAGCAAATATTCACATTAGAACTCAAACCTTAGCTTTATGCAATCACACACAGCATCAGCATAAGGATATCGTGGAAAAACACCATATGTGTAGAAGACCTCATTCTCAACCAACCTTGTTCAAGCTGTTCTGCTGTGGTCGAAACTGTGCTGCCCTGCCTTTATTTCTCAGTCTCATCATCTTATCTACACATTGAGCTTCCAATATCACAGAGGGGTTTAAGGTCATATAGTTCCACACTGAATCAATGCCATCAGTGCGTGTCCTCTTACACATCAACCAAAAATCTTACTGGACATCTGCGAGCGGTGTCTCGCATATTGGTAATATGTTCTATCGCTGTGTTTGCTGCCTCTCCTCCGACTGTTATTGGGTTTCTGCTGCAGATGAAGCAAATATGTTGACCTGTGCTCTCACCCTGCTGTGAAAATGCATTGCGTCTGAGGAGTGTATCACATCGATCCGTCTGCTCCCACCCTTCACACACACACACACACACACACACACAATGTGTCTGCTTTATTAAGTTGCCAGCCTAACCCCTTGGAGCCTATACTGCTTCTGTATTGACCTGTAGCCTTTTCCCATGGCTTTGGATATAACGATACCAAGAGATCAAAGCCTCAGTCTTTTTGTTTTTTTTTTTGTCCTCTTAAAGCTGATCAATAGGTGGTGCCATGTTGGTCATGCACTTTTGCTTTTTACGAGATTGGGTGAGTTTCATCCTTCACGTCCTGAATAATAGATATAAAGCTATTGAGAGAGTAGATGTATAAGTGAATTATTTATTTCAAACTAATTTTTGCATATGTTCATGGATCAATATTTGCAACGCCACCTTAAAATGCATTGGGTTTTTTGTTTGTTTGTTTGTTTTTTTTTACCATTGTTTAGTCAGCTAATATAAGTCCTTTATTTTTGGCTTATTCTGTATTACTGGATAGGCTATATACAATCGCTATTAACTTTACTATTACTCATGCTTATATTTGTTTCCGCCTCAGAATTGTTAACTTGATTGATCGGGGTGTCCAAAGTGTGTCCTGTGGGCTTTTGCAACCTGGACCTTTGATTTTTATTGGCCCGCGGCACATTGTAGAAATGAAACTCAACCTGAAACCACAGTAAAAATAGGGAAAATAGAACAGAAAGGCAAAATGTAAGCAAGATGCCTTTTCAGACATGTTGAATTGAGCAAGTGTAAATGTGATGCACTTGTTAAACACGTTAAAAAAAACTATGCCTTGTATCCTTTATGTCATGAAAAGATCCCAATCGTAAAAGACTTGAGGAAGCTTATCTTTGAGACTCAGCTCAGTGTCATGTAAATAGCAATCATACAAGCTCCTAGTTCATGAATATCAATGAAACCTAATCCTATTGATGTTTATGTTGCACGTCCTCCTGCAAATAGATGAGTGTAACCGCAAATTAAAGTCTAATCACTAGGGACAGGATTGTATGGAGTTCATGCAGGTAAACACACAGCTCGACAATAGTTTGCATTCATTTCCATTCGATGATAATTTCTTTTAGAAAGAATGTAATGGCAGTGATGTGGTAGCGAGATCTACTTGGACAACACCTTTGTGTTATTCAAGTTAACTTTTGAATTCAGTAGTGTTTCTCCCCTTCATTATCAAAGTGCTGGCATTTGATAACAAAGGTGTGGGCTGTGGGCTGGGGAGCAGGGGAAAAACTGTTTCAGTTAGCAAAGAACTACGGTATCACCCACTGATGACATCATAGTCAGGAGACAGAGCTGACTTCTAGGTATTAGCAAGTTGCCTGCAAGGGCATTTTGTGACAAAATACACTAAGAACACAGTTGGGCTCATGCAGTGTATTAATAACACAACAAAATTAGTGCCATATTGTATACTAACCAGAAAATGTACACAAATTACGGAAAAAAAATGCCATAGAGTTTAAAAAAAAAACACACACACTAACCAGAGGCCTTCTGTTCTGTGCATCTTAGCAGTCTTGCAGTTCCACTGTTTGTTGTTTTTGGGTGTGATTGTCCCAGCATTCCTTGCACAGTCAGGGAACACAAAAGTTGCCTGCCTGCAAACTCTCTTTCTTGCTAATTCAAACTTCTCCTGTCACACCTTTTTTTGTTGTGAATTCCACTTATTTGTATAACACGCCATCTTTTTTTCTGACTCGTTGTAAACTTGAAAAAAGAATGGGACTGGAAAACAGTTTGACAATGCCCCATTTATAAGATATATATCTTATATAGTTGGTCTATATGTGCCCTGTGATTGGCTGGTGACCAGTCCAGGGTGTACCCCACCTCTCGCCCGAAGACAGGATAAGCGGTAGAAAATGAATGAATGAATATCTTGTATAAATATACGATTATGCAAAATATACTGTAGAATCCTCTAGAATGCAGCAAAACTGTCTAAAAAACTGTCAAATTACAATGTCAAAGTAAGAATCATTAAAAAAAAAAAAACAATGAAAATGTTTCATGAACATGTTTTATATACCATATCAAAGATGGCTTCTTACGGCTAGCTAAAAGATACCCAGTCACAAAATAGCTAAATACATTTAACAAGGAATTTGGCCATGATACGAGTCATTTTGGGATTACCATACGTACTTATGCACATATGTACTGTGCAACTTCTAGGAAATCAAGTGGGTATTCCAAGTGTTATTAATATAGCGTCAGGCTGCTGAATCAAACAGCTGACTGGGAAATTTGAGTGCAAAAAGAAACATTGTGTAAAAGTTGACTTTTAAAAAAGGTAGTCAGAAATTCTGCCAGCACGTTGGCAAATGCTTCACCCGCATTCTTTATGGAGTTTATCTTCACATGCAAAATAAGACATGAGTAATATACATAACACACAGCAAATGTTTTACAGCACTACATAAGGTTGTCCTTCGTTTGTAGCAGTTAATTGGTTTCAGACCCGACTGTGATAATTTAATTTTTTTGAAAACCTGTTTCTTACTTTCTACATATGTTTTTTTAAACATTATTAGAGCCATGTAGACATGAAATAACAGCCTTATTGTCACCGTTGTATTCCTATTATTCTTTGTTAACACTACACACTAATGTGCAGTCACGGTGGAGAAGATGGACAAAGTAAGAAGCCAAAAACATACCACTTCCACACGGAAGGGGAGAACTTGTTTTCACACTTTCATGTCATGTCTTTGACTCCATGCACTATTATGGTGATTCTAAGGTAACGTCTCATCAGTGTAACACTACTAGTGACCAGAATACTACATACAACTTGTCCGACCAAATTTTATAGGCCATAGTCAACCACAAAACAGCGATCATTTATCAAGTCATTTTTTTAAAACATCAACAACCGGACTGTGTATTACCGATAATTAGTCTCATCTTCAGCAGTACTTAGCATCAATGCATATTGTATAAAATAATGTCAAATTGTATGGAAAAAAATGCATATACTGTATAAATACATGTTCCACCACCACATAAACCTTTCACTCACCAATGACAGTGTTTACTGAGCAATCAGTTCACTGTGTAAACTGAATGCAGTAACAAGGCATGTATTAGTGTTACCAGATGTCATGTTAATATTTCTCCAAACTAAAATGAAGGATCCAGTCCACCAGTCATAGGTGGTTTACAGTATATGCAGCCTTGGCATGGAGGAATGGTGGCGCGATGTGATAGCAATGACCCCAAAAGGACGCCATCTTCCTCAAGCAACCTTATCATTGTAAATCAGCTCAGCATGCTGTAAATTGAGCAGCTAAATAAATTAGAAATTTGTGAGAGGAAAAAGTGGAATACCATACTCCTCTTTCCATTCTACCCTCCACCTTTTACTCTTATTTTCCTCTGAAATTTTTGTGAGGGTGGAAATAACAGAGCATAGCGAAGGTCAGGCCCTCCATTAAGGCTGGAGCAGAGCAGCCACTCGCTACGGTCACACATGCTCCTGTGGTGGGGGGTGCGGGGTTAGGATGACAGCAGCAATATATGACATTTAATAGCAGAAGAAGAAGTTTTTTTTCCCTCTCCAGTTCTGAACCATTGGCCCAACTCCACAACTCTGAAAATCGTACTTTTGCTTTCCATGCAATTATCAGCTTCTCAAAAGAAAACCTAGAAAGATGTATTTATTATTCTTCCCTGCTGGCCGTCCGAGCAGCCCACAGCACTTTTAGTAGACACACAGATGTTGTACAGACAACTTTTTAGATGTTAAATCCAACCTTTGAAAAGCAGGGATTCACGTTCCTTCCACCAGACACTTCTTTCTTCTTTCCATCTTTTTGTTTCCTCACCCCGCAAGCTTGTCATTCTCCAGGTATGGAGACGACCGAATATAATGCTCCGCCATCCCAAAGGAAATGACTGTGGCAAGAAGAAAAACGACTTGCGAACTCATTCAGGAAGGATTTTATTTTACCCCTGTCTTACCGCAACATCAAGAATGGTGTCCTGGCAGGACCTGGGGAATGGAAAGATCAGATCTATTTCATTTTTGACATATTTAGATCTCATTCGGTGTTCTGTCATTATTTTATTTATGTGTCAAGAAGATTGAATACGATCTCTTCTTCTCGTATGTGTCAGTAACTGGAAGAAAAGCTCTGACTTGCTTGCAATGAAATTGCATGCATGGCATCATGCATGAACACAGTTCATCTATTATTATCAGTTTGTATGTAAAGTGCAAGAATAATTGTATGAGACCTGTGTGGATTGAAAAATGGCGAAGTGTGGATCAGTGTTGTTTAATTAGATCATTAATTATGTCTAGCTTGGACATTGTAGATGCTGTTTCGGCCACTGACTAACAAAATACTAAAATACTAAATACTAGTTTGATTTTCATTCATTCATTCATTTTCTGCCGCTTTTCCTCACGAGGGTCGCGGGGGTGCTGGAGCCTATCCCAGCTGTCTTCGGGCGAGAGGCGAGGTACACCGTGGACTGGTGGCCAGCCAATCACAGGGCACATATAGACAAACAACCATTCACACTCACATTCATACCTATGGACAATTTGGAGTCACCAATTAACCTAGCATGTTTTTGGAATGTGGGAGGAAACCGGAGTACCCGTAGAAAACCCACGCATGCACAGGGAGAACATGCAAACTCCACACAGAGATGGCTGAGGGTGAAGGGTGGAATTGAACCCTGGTCTGCGCGCTAACCACTCGACCGCCGTGATTTTCAGTCTATTTCAATTAATTTTTGAATACAAAAATGCAGTTTTCTTATTAAAATAAGGTTGTTTGATACATCATTCGCCATCACACATTACATGGTAGTACGTAGTTTACATACTCAAAGCAGGAAATGGGTGGAATACAATGTGTACAATATATTGAAAAGCTCTCTATGGAATAGACATCCCCATCTGCAGTGTAATGTATCAACAATGACTTTTTCCCCCACTTCCTCCTGTGAGCAGAGTTCTGGTCACTTTTAGGTGTTTAGCAGCTTCACCAGTAATAGGGCATTTGGTGATTTGCTGCACACATTACTAGCTGATTCTTGATAGCCTGGTCCTAGTTGAATACCATTAACTTGTAAACATCGGCTGCATCTAATTAGCTAGTAGTTAGTTTTTACCTGGGGTGCTGGAACAACAGAACTCTTCAAAACATGTTTCTTCCTTTGTCACACAACGCCGTCCTGGTTCCACTTGAGAGCCAGTATGGCAAGAAGCCAAAGTTTCCGAATCGGAATGTTTGTGACAGGAAAGATGGAATACAGTGTTATCTCACTCTATCATTCATCTTTCGTAGATTTTATTACAGCATATGAACACTGTTACAGGGTGAGCCTGGCCCTTTAAGAAGAATTCCATTATATGAAGTTGAGTGTCTCTCTCTTCTCTCTCGTCTGCCTGCTCTGCCAATTTCTTCTTTGTTACTTAGTCTCCTTCGTGCTGCCGGGCTGCGTCTTGTGTGTCATCACTAGCTTGCTTGCTTTCTCGCTTGCAGTCTTTGTATGTTTGCAAGTGTCTTCCCGACAAAACCCACAACGTCGACAGAATGTTACGTGCCCAAAAGGCAGAGGAGGACACTAACCATTGGACAAAAAGTTGGACCTCTGGACATGCTGAAAAAATGTCGTTATGGCTGTTATAGTATGGCTGTACAGCGCCATTACAGAATTCTGTAAACAAATCTTTAAGGACTGAAACTGATGCAGTACTACAGCAATATGTTTTAACAAGGATACAAAAAAGATACACGGAAGTCACTTAATAATTTATTTTGTCCAAACTGTTGCAGTGTTAAAATTCTAACTAAGGTTTGAGCTATTTTGAGAGTCTTGAAACAAGAGAGACGTGCAAAAATATAATTGCCTGATTTGAGAAAAGGATATAAAGTGTATAGTGACAGGTTTTAAGACTTAATAATAGATATATAGATTATATATAGATTATATATAATATATTGATATATAGATTATATATATATATATATATATATAGATATATAGATTATTATATAGACATATAATAATTGTAACTGTAATGGGAATGTCATACTTCATGTAAAAACTACTAAATACTTCAAAATCCAAACTATTCCTTTAATATAACTTAAGTATGTTCAAAATAAACTAAACCATTAGCCATTGATAAAACATTATGTTTTACTTTAGATATCAAAATATGCATTTAAGTCATAAATACAGTAATTTTTGGCAGCGACATTGTGTCAAAATCTTCTCTGTTATACAGTAACTGCACCCCTCCCCATGTGTGAGTGAGACTGCGTGTCCGTGTGTGTGCTTGCCTGTGAGGTGGACACATGGTACCCCACCATGTCTGTCTGGGTGCCAAGTGGCCATGCTGTCCATTTTGCACAGTTGGCATTTTAGTAAAGCATGCAAACACACACACACACACACACACACACACAATCCATGTTAATTATAATGCTGTTCCAGGTTTGTAGACAATAGTTTCTTGCCGAAACTAAGGGGGAGAAATGGAAGAAAGGAAGTGAGTCCTTCACATTTGGTAGAGAAAACAGGCCATCACTAATTTGATGTGTTGCTGCCAAGCAAAGTGCAACTATTGGAGCATCTCAGTGAAAAGATAACAATGGGCCTAATGAACTGTGTCCAAATTTGACCACCATTACTACCTTTATGTGTATCCACATAGCCAGGTAGGTGTGACATTAAAGTGTCCATAACTACTTCATTTTAGGCAGGCATTTTGTCAAGTTTGTCGAAAATATCTTTGGTTCAGACGCCAAATTTCCACACAAGGCTTGAAGCGCATGAGTGAACAAGTCAGGGTGTGGTCCTCCTAATCCCACCGATTGGCTGCAACTTCTGTCCCATAAAATTATCCAAGTAGTTGAATGACACATTTTCCTAAAGTGGCAGATGTTTGTGTGTGTGTGTAATCCCCATTTGACTGGCAGTGTGAAAGGGCCATTCCAAGCTGGTGCACCCACAAGGGATGTTCCCCCCCATTGGATGTTTGCCATCTGTCTGGTCACCTGTCCTCTTCAACAGATGGGGGCGTGGTTCCGTTGAGCTGCAGAGTGACCGACTGTGGGAGTGGGCTTAATCCTGACCCCCAAAGTGGGTCTATGTGCACTCAGTCATGACCTAAAGCAGACAACCTAGTGACCGGGTCGCCATTCTCAGGGGGATGTTGTGTCTGCTTCCTAGTTAGCTGCTAAAGGAGATGTGTATGCTGCTCCGTGCCTGCTGACAGATGGTGTGATGTAATGGATTAAAGGTCTAAATAATTAAACCATTAAGTCAGGTACATTCAATTTATAAACACTTCCTTTCTGAAATTTTTGTCTTCATCAAGCCAATAAGAGCAAACTAATGTGATTGTGTGTGATAGGGATGGGGCATAACTATGTTTAGCTCACTGGCAACCGGAATGATGCAATTAAACCAGTCAGACTGGATCTTAATGTTGTTTATAACGTTCCCCCTTCCTTCTTCTTCCGTTGGCTACTTCTTTTTCACTTAGCGTCTCGGTCCTGTGTTGTGAGGGCGGTCATACATGTTTTATAAGACACAGCATATTAAACAGCATTTGGACTCTTTTAACGACACGTTCAACTGCCCCCCAGCAGCTCCTTAGAACAGTACATCTTCATCAAGCTGCCCGCAGCCTGCGGCCAACGGGTGGAGTGTGGTGCACTCTACTTATTTGCAGGCAGAGTTATGAGATCAGTGAACATATACTCGTAAACTCATTGGAATACTTTTTACTTCTACGTTCTGTCAAAAATGACTGATAATAGTTTTTTTTTTTTTTTCATTCATAAATAGCTCCCCCCAACTTCAAACATGATACAGTCGGTCTGGTTATTCGTAACATCTTACATAATCCTCTGTGACCATGCTAGTCGCCTGTTAACAAGGACATTACTCAATCTTCTTGCTGGTCATGCTGGTAACCAGTTTATGCTGTTTTTTCTCAGCACAGCGAAGCCCATCATCTCTTCCACATTTTTTTCCGACAGTTTAGTCGTTATTACTTTGTGTCAGGACAAGAGTGTTTGGACAGTTGCTTTTGGACATTGGATTTCATCCCGCCAACGTGTTTATCACCGATCTTTAACTCATCCATGGGATATCCAGAGTACCGAAGTTTACACACACCAACCAGCTGGGCAGGGGTGCTCGCAAATGATGGCGAGAATGTAAACAAAGGCGAGGAAGGCGCAGAGAAATACGAGCTACACTCAAGCTGACACTGCGTTGACTCCCTAGCGAGCATTTCCCCACTAATTTGCATTTTTTGGTGAAAAAAATTGATGACTTATAGTTCCACATCACCCACAGTAAGACACTTTTGGACTGCAACGTCATCATTTTCACAGAGACGTGCAGAGTATCGGATAATACTGTTACGATATCTCATCGCCACAGACTTCAGGCCGATGGAACAACGACTCTGCCAACTACCATGTTTGTTTGCTAATCTGACTGGTTTAGCCTTTTACTTTAAGGTGAAAAAGTGGCAAATGAGATCTGTTTCTTTGTAAACCCCACATGAACAACCTCTTTGCGATGGAGGCAAGGAAAAACCCCTCTGGGCAAGAAACCTTGAATAGAACCCAGGCTATGTGGGGTGGCCGTCTATCTCAACCGGTTGGATTGAGATGGAAAAATAGAGTACAATTATATAATCGTATGAAAAAGTTTGGGCACCTCTGGTAATTTTCAAGATTTTTCTGTATAAATGACAGTTTGTTATGTTCCATTGCAGGAAAGTAGAGACATGCAACAAAAATTGTAAACTTAAAATATAAATGTGCAGCCTGCTGGATCTATTTTACTTTATGAAACCCAATATGGTTCTTCACCCAATAAAGTGTAGATTGTAAAGCATTACAGATATTTCAGTGGGTTTAATCGGCTATGTGTCATATTCAAGTGCACCCATCTGTACCTCACTCAGTAAACAATGCAAGGACGTCATATTAAACCATATTGCTGTAATTAAAGTGTCTTATAAAGCACATTGGAAAAGACAGAAGCTGCTCTGCAAACTGGTTACTGACTCCGATGTGTCACTTTACAGATTGTGTGAAAGTGTCTTATGTTTTATATGTATAGAACCTCCACATACTTTCGGAGGGCCATGTAGTAGGTATTATACTGAATATTTTATTCAGTTTCTGAAAATTGAAAGGGTGTACCATGATACTAATGTTTTTAATGTATTTATAAATTTTATATGTCCATTCTTGCTTTCAGGACCATGCAGAGATTAACTCCACCATCCTGCGGAGCCAAACTAACACGGTACGCGTGGACGGCCTGCGCTCAGGCACAGTGTACGTGGTGCAGGTGCGGGCACGGACTGTGGCTGGTTTTGGCAAATACAGCAGCAAGATGTGCTTTCAAACACTCACAGATGGTAAGGATGTCCGAGCCAGGAGAAACAGCCCTCTCTCACACATACACACACACGCACACACACACATGGCAACACTTGACGTCTCACATTGTATTTGTTGCTGGAGTATTATTATTAGTTGGTGAGAGCGAGGTGAAATTCCAAGTGTAGTGCCACAACAAAATTAATTCCCTGTGTGTTTGTATGTGTGTGTAGAATGCATATGTGGAAAGAAGGATGCCTTTTGTTTGTGCAACGAACTGTGCTTGACCCAGAATGCTAAGATAATTGGTGTCTCAGCCAGCCATTCTGTTGCTAGAGTGCAGTGATTAGTAGCTGATGGGTTTTTTGTTTTGTTTTGTTTTCGAATGGCAGGTACGGCAAATTATTGGCGGTGGTGGAAGTTAGTTTTATGAACTAGAATGAAAGATGCTGCTGCTGCTAAGTCGAAAAATAACATTGGTGAATAAATCATTGCATATGATAGCAATACTGGCATACCATGCCAACCTCCCTCAGCAGGTCCCCATGACTCACCAAACTCTTCTCGAAGGACCCGTCAAGTTACTCTGTACTCAGCACCCTGGACAGAGATATGTATTCACTTAGCTGCTGTGTCATCCACTGATCCAGTGTCATCCATCCATCCATTCAGTCAGTCAGTCATTTTCTACCGCTTATCCTCATGATGTGAGGGTGCTGGAACCTATCCCAGCTGTCCTCGGGTGAGAGGCGGGGTGCACCCTGGACTGGTCGCTAGCCAATCACAGGGCACATATAGTCAAACAACCTTTCATACTCACATTTGCCAATTAACCTAGTATGTTTTTGGAATGTGGGAGGAAACCGGAGAAAACCCACGCATGCACGGGGAGAATATGCAAACTCCACACAGAGATGGCCGAGAGTGGGATTGAGGTCTGCGCACTAACCACTCGACCGCCGTGCCGCCCCAGTGTCATCCACATATACGTTTTTCAGTTATTTTATTTCATTGGCGACAAAAACACCCGGGTTCGATTCCCTGCTCGGGCATATCTAGAGTTTGCATGTTCTCCCCGTGCATGCGTGGGTTTTCTCCGGGTACTCCGGTTTCCTCCCACATTCCAAAAACATTCTAGGTTAATCGGCGACTCCAAATTGTCCATAGGTATGAATGTGAGTGTGAATGGTTGTTTGTCTATATGTGCCCTGTGATTGGCTGGCGACCAGTCCAGGATGTACCCCGCCTCTGGCCCAAAGACAGCTGGGATAGGCTCCAGCATGCCCACGACCCTAGTGAGGATAAGCGGTATACAAAACAAACATTGGTACATACGTCAAAAGTGTCATTTCTAATAACCACATGGAAAGGTGATGGCGGTAAAGCTTTATTGTTATGGGTTTGACATGAGCAGAGCAGATGTTGTGGGACTGAGTTTACACACTCTCCCTCAAAACATACGTGCCTACACTTCACGCTCATTGCTCGCCGCCACTGCACGACATTTGTCAGAGCAATTAGCTGCAGGTGCCTGAGAGCTGCTGACGTTTCCTCGTCCTACACTGGTTCAACTTTCCTCTTCCTGTCAATTGGCCAACCCACCAAATCCATTTGACTTATTTTCCATACACCTCCACAGTGTCATTGTGCCACATTTTCACATACATATCCCCCACTCTGGCAGTTTGATTGACAGGTGTGAGGGAAAAACAGGTGATTGCAGCATTGGCAAGGTGACTGATGTCTCCCGTTTCATAATAGGTTAAGACAGATTGCAACAGACTCTTGTTTACCACTAAACAGGTTGCAGTATGATTCCTAGCTGTCAGGGCGCATCACCATTTCAGCAAAGAGACCACCTGTGTAGATTTCTCTCACATGGTATTATGAAAAACAGAAAGACAACCTGCGAGCAGGAGTTGCGGCGACACCCTTCACGCTGTTTCTTGATAAATGTGCCAGCTGAAAGAGTGAGCAACTCCTGTTACACTGAGTGTCCTCATACATCCCGGCCGGCCCCCACACCTCGCTCCAAAGATTTTTTTTTTTTGTCCTTTTTTCTATTTCTTTTTTCTTTTTTTATCACTTTTAATCCCATAGGCCCATTCTACACGGGGCTTTGGATTTGCCTGCAGCTTGCACAATCATGTATTGCTTTCAGTGCCAAAATCGCTAGAAGATGGGCAAATATACAGATGCGGAAATGTACT
Source organism: Doryrhamphus excisus (assembly GCF_030265055.1). NCBI lineage: Eukaryota > Metazoa > Chordata > Actinopteri > Syngnathiformes > Syngnathidae > Doryrhamphus > Doryrhamphus excisus. The sequence goes on from NC_080468.1 coordinate 9,795,144, forward strand.
TTAAGGCTTTTGGGCCGCCTGCTGCAATTATATACATACATGAAGTGACGCCTTTAAGGTTGAACCGGAGCATTGTCGACATTTGGTTGTTTGAATTTGAAATACATTTTTCCTTAAGGAATTACATTAATCCCTACCACTTTGGTCTTTGAATTTTGCGGTTTCACTCTATCATAGATGCATTGTTGTGGCAATAAATGTCATCCTTACTAAAAAAAAAAAAAAAAAAAGAGAATGAAGACGGAACGTGAGCAGTTTATTATACCAACACAAAAGGGTCAGACAACATACAGAGTGCATGGCGGTCTGCAAATGTCTGGTCAAGAGTAGCTTCCATGACAGCAATCCTTGTACTCCTTTGCATCCAAATTAATGACCCTAACGTGACAACCTATTTTTCCTGGACCCCATACTAGCTTTTATCATGGCAGGATCTAATAAAAAAAAAAAAACTAATTCATATAAGATAATGCTGTACCAATAAACCATTAATGAATAAATCATGTTTTTTTTTCTTCCTGTCCGCCTACCAATCATTTCCTCATCGAAACATTTTCTGTAACACACACAAGCATGATTCTTATTTACTTATGCCGTCATACTACGACAACTTCTACTTAAAACTACTCTACTATATAGTGTACTCTGAAGGTAAAAGTGACTATAGGGTAGTTATTTCATGTCTAGAATGCTAACAAAAGTTATTTTACAAGATTGTAAACATGTTTCTGATGCCCTAACTATTCATTCATTCATTTTCTACCGCTTATCCTCACGAGGGTCGCAGGGGGGTGCTGGAGCCTATCCCAGCTGTCTTCGGGCGAGAGGCGGGGTACACCCTGGACTGGTTGCCAGCCAATCACAGGGCACATACAGACAAACAACCATTCACACTCACATTCATACCTATGGACAATTTGGAGTGGCCAATTAACCTAGCATGTTTTTGGAATGTGGGAGGAAACCGGAGTACCCGGAGAAAACCCACGCATGCACGGGGAGAATATGCAAACTCCACACAGAGATGGCCGAGGATGGGATTGAACTCAGGTCTCGGAGCTGTGTGACTTGCACGCTAACTACTTGGCCTCCGTGCAGCCATTGCCCTAACTATGAAAGTGTTGAATTTATAATCAAGAAATCCTACTTTGTGTAGGTTCACTGATCAACATCGGTTCTGTAACCTTTTAACCGTAATAAACGAGGGATTACTGTACTGTAATTGAAATACATTTGTGCCGCCATGATATAACTTTTTCTACCTGTAGAGGCAATGTTAGCTGTCTGTTGTGAGAGTGTAAAACAGTTAAAAATAAGCAAACCCTGTAATAGTAAAACGTTAAAAAACATAGCGATTAATGCTAGTGACTTAGTCACTGCTTCTTAGTTTGCAACCATATACTGGTGTATACTTGGCGTATACTACTATACTACTGAGCAGCCAAGACTTGGCATTGGTCATGTTCCATTCCCAGTTCTATGGTCTTCGTCACATTTTCCACCCTTTTTCATTGTAGGTATTGTGGAGTTAATCCCTTAGACACTCACTGGTGGTGAGGTGATAAAAGAGGTCCCAATGTATTTAGGCAGTATGTTCTTTTGGTTAAACACATGCCAAACAACATTCCAAGATGTCGTTTCTTTGACAGGAATGGCGGCTTAAATTTGAGAGCCACTGGCGTCCATTCCTTTACTCTTTCTTTCTCGCATCTCGCTCTCAGTGTCTGAGTTTATCAAACACAAGCTGTCAGTCAGCTCTGCAAAAGTTCTCCGGATTTCAGTCAGCGCCTTACAGCTGAGCCAGTATGTTTTCTTTAGCCGTCCCAGTTCAACACACACACACACACACACACTATCATGCAAATCACACGAAAGGCAAGTGCACACAAGCATGCCCTTTAAAGCTGTTTTGTTCTATTTTTTTTTGTTAGTTTCTTTCATCTTGCCTGTCCTACAGTACTGTACAAGTACTTGCCTTAGCAATTTGTCATTTGTCCATCAGTGCATTAGTTAGCAAGCTTCTGCCTGCTTCATGTCAAATTCTGAGGAGCATTTGAGGGGTTTCATGGGTCCTGCTTTCCCCACCAAAATGCCGTAGGGTCTCCCTTGGCTTATACTCCAAAGTTGTTAAGAAATCACTTTTGTACTTTTTGCACAGTAATGCACTTCTGAATTAACCCAAATGCAATAATTTATTGTTTTTGCTACAAAAAGAGCAGTTGCATTTTAGTGTATTTGGAGTCTAAAGAGTTATCCACACACACGAGGAGGTGATGCCAAATGACACTATGATGATAACGAATGCAAAATAAATTGTATAACAAAAGGAGGATTTGTAAAATAAAAGTGTATTGTGTGTATTTCTATCATAGATGACTTCAAATCGGAGCTGAGGGAACAACTTCCCCTAATTGCGGGGTCAGCGGCGGCAGGAGTGGTCTTCATTGTTTCTCTTGTGGCCATCTCCATTGTGTGCAGCAGGTAACCACTATTTCCTGTTTTTCTGCATCTACATTATACAACTGGGGCATTGAATCAAACTTGTAGACTCATTGCAATATGTGTATGGATTAAATGTGGACCAGACCATACATACATACATGCATGACAGCTTTTCTTTGCATTAAGTTGTAAATGGAACAGCAACATTTTTTTCCTGCATGTAATCCATATCAGCCTCCAGCCATATTGATAATCACATCCCTTGAGAATACTTGCTATATAAACAAATGCAAATAAGCTTGTTGACATGCGCCATAATGCTGCACAGCTCCACAGAGAAGTTAACTGTTCCAACTTTGGCTTGTTAGTCAAGTCCAGCTGATTTAATTTGGCTTTTAGTTGGTCACTCCGTCACGTTGCTTGGGCGCCCTTGCTTTAGATATTTGAAGGTCACACTTTCTGCTGAGCTGTGTGCAACTTTGAGGCCGGGGCTCTTTGATGGCCTGGCAAAGGGAGCCACATGAAAAGCAGACACGATCCTATCAAGATCTAATTAATAGTCAGCTCATTTTCATAAACATTTAACATCATGATTTTCCTTCTCCCCTCTGCAACCGATTCCATTTTGGCCATATTTAGTATTGTGGCCTTTTGGGAGAGACATTTGCAGTACAGTGGCCTTTACGCTTTCTCTCATCCATTAGGAAAAGGGCCTACACTAAAGAGGCCGTCTACAGTGACAAGCTGCAGCATTACAGCACAGGAAGAGGTAAGTCTGTCATTAATAAGCAGTCACCAAACACTCATATTTGCCAGTGCATTGACTTGCAGGGCAACTTAAATGTCTTGCACCCAAGGTAGCCGTCAGTGGTTCATGGCTCAAGGACCTGGATAGGTCATGCCCTTTCCTTTCGGAGGCACAATATTGTGGAAATGAAAGCTAGTTAGCGTATCGTCAGTGTCCAGTGTGTGTGTGTGTGTGTGTGTGTATATATATATATATATTTTTTTTTTAAAATTATAATATGAGAAACAAGCTAAATAAAATAAAGTTGTAAGTAAAAAGCTACAATATTATGCGAATAAAGTCATAATAGGAGACGAAAATTTACAAGAAAAAATAAATAAATATTTTTAAAAACCCGGAAGCAGAAATTGAAAAAAACAGCTGTAATTTTACAAGAATAAACTCATAATATGGCGGGTATAATAATATTTTTTTACTAGCATATAGTTGAAATAAATAAAAAATTTATAAATTGTTGAAGCCATAATATTATGTGAAACAAACAAAACCAAACAGAGTTTGATTTTTGGAAAAAATCGATATTTTATGTAATATTATGAGAATAAAGTCAAATAGTTGAAATAAAATTGTATAAATGTATAAAATGTATAAAAATGTATAAATTGTATAAATGTATAAATTGTCAAAGCCATAATATTATGTGAAACAAAAAAAAAAAAACAAAGTTCGATTTTTGGAAAATTAGGTTGGGGAAAAAATATTATTATTATTATTATAATCGATATTTTATGTAATATTATGAGAATAAAGTCAAATAGTTGAAATAAATAAAAAATGTATAAATGTATAAAAATATATAAATTGTATAAATGTCTAAAATGTTGAAGCCATAATATTATGTGAAACAAACCAAACAAAGTTAGATTTTTGGAAAATTAGGTTGGGGAAAAAATATTAAATCGATATTTTATGTAGTATTATGAGAATAAAGTCAAAATATTATGAGGATAGATTTTGAAATATTTAGAACATTTAAAAAAACAGCAAAAATGGTGCGGAAAACAGCAAAGACCATGTATATTAATAACTTACCTTTTCACCAATATCACAAAGCTGATATGTAATTATTTTTTATATACACATAACTTCTTATGTCCTGGTTTACAAAAATTCTAAGTCGCCCCTGCATCCTTTCATTTTTCAATATGTTGCCCTTGATGTAAAACGTTGATATAGTGGATAATAATTTAATATTTGTACAGAAGTGATTTGCACACTTCCTTTCCTTGCACAACACTGATTGACAGTCATCTCTCAAGGCTTCACTGTGGCGATGTCCGGTTGTGTTGTAAGCACTTCCCTGACACTGAATGATGATGGGATGGAGCCCGGAGGATCCTCACACGCTCAAACACACACACACAAGGACGCAAAAAAGCCACCTATGACTTTTGCGGCTCATCCAGTGAAATCCCTCCATACTGGGGACCACGGGGCTCACTCAGGGGGGTTTAGAGCTTTGTCGTGCCTGACACAGCAGTGTTTCAAACACATACTTTGTCTCTATGCTACAGCAAGCAGGATTCATTAAAGCTCCCACGGGCTACAAGGGCCAGTTTTGCCCAAATCAAAATGCCATGAACACAGTAACGGAATCAAAGTCATCAATCATCAAATATGCGAACTTGCTGATAAGGGAACCCATTCATTGTTTTTTTTTTTTCTTTCTTCAATCTCGTAATTCTTCATGCATTGCTGTCTAAGATTGGACTGGCACTTTAATAATTACAGTATTCAGTGCAATAATGACAAAAAGTGATGCTTAATCAATTGATATTTGGTGAAATACCTCCCAAAGTGCTCACACACACACTAGGTGATGTGTCTTCATTTCCAAGCCATCTCGTGGGATGACTTCAAGAAAGATGCTGTCTCGTGTAAATTTGGCAATGCACCTGAAATGCAGAGGTGATGAATTCAGATTAGTCAGTCACCGAGTGTGTGGACTGGAAAAGGAAGCGCTGTCTGATTTACTTACCCATCTGTCACATTCCTTGTGCATTTTAGAATTTTCTGCATGAGCTTAACTTTGTGTCATTACCTAATTAGTTATTATTATTGCATGTGGACTGCATCGGTCATCTTTACTGCATAATACTTCAGGCTGTAATGCTTGAAATCAGTAAAGACTCAAAATAGCATCATAAACCCACGGAATATTGATAGTTAGAAGCTGAAGTCACATCGTGCCAATGGTGTGGTTTGTTTTTTTGCAGACAGTATTATACATCTATTCGTCATTTATTTTGGGCTGTTATTTTGTACTAATTTAATTTTAAATATAACATTAAACCAATGTTTGAAATTAGATTATCAAATATATATATTGTTGGCCGCACGGCGACGGAGTGGTAAGCGCGTAGGCCACACAGATTCGATTCTCTGCATCTGTGTGGAGTTTGCATCAGTTTGTTCTCCCTGTGCATGCGTGGGTTTTCTCCGGGTACTCCGGTTTCCTCCCACATTCCAAAAACATGCTAGGTTAATTGGCCACTCCAAATTGTCCATAGGTATGAATGTGAGTGTGAATGGTTGTTTGTCTATATGTGCCCTATGATTGGCTGGCGACCAGTCAAGGGTGTACCCCGCCTCTCGCCCGAAGACAGCTGGGATAGGCTCCAGCATACCCGTGACCCTAGTGAAGATAAGCAGTATAGAAAATGGATTGTTCAATATTTGTATAGCATTCTTTATGTCACCATGAGTTACTTACTGATTTTCCTCAAATCTTGCTAATTTGTGGCTGAATTATGTTGAAAATGTATACTAACTGAATTATTGTGGTTGGTGTTTACATTGGTGTAAAACTGCACTGCTTCAAATATTTGGCCCTCGACATATTCGAAAACTATTTTTTTTTAGATAAAAATGTAAAGTTGCAATTTTAAGGAAATGAGTTTGGGTAAAACATATATTACCATAAACAACATGAAACTAAATATTGAAATACGCTGCACTGCACTAGATAATGTTACTATTATATACTTTGTATAAAGGTTTCATTGAAGTGTGCTTAATGCTTATGCCAGAAAATGTATTTGTGTAGAAAATATAACAACATAACATACATAAACGTGGCCATTGGGTTTTTAATAGATTACTTCAGTGGTGACCGTGGCCTTTGTTCCGTTGATTTGCAGCCACATTAGGGCCATTTAGTAAATGAGCAGGGCAGACTAATAGCGGGGTAAATACTGGACATTGGTGAAAATAACACAGTTAAGTGCAGTGCAGTGCACTTAACTGTAATTTATACCGCTGTTCAATGGAAAATATTCACACAAAGATAAAGTCGATAAATCAGGACCCTGTACATTTTTTTTGCTGTTTAAGCATTTTATCCATCCATCTAATTGGAAAAGATATGAATTTATGTCATGAGGCTAGGGAGTCTCTGCGGCAACCATTAACCTCCCTGCCGGAAGTTCTGTTGTTTTATGAGGTTGGGGGGGGGGGGGATAGAACAGTGGTCTGGATACATTTGCTTCACACACTCAGATGAGCGCCTTTTGAAATATTTAACAAAGAAGCTGTTTCATTTATGAAATGGCCATCAAAAAGATAACTCCAGTTAAAAGGGAGTGAAGAGCGGCCTACTGTTAGATTTTAAATAATATATAAAAGTGCGCCGTGGATTAGACAATAATGGGTTACTGTTATGCATGTTGCATGCTGGTATAGGTTTGATTGTGTCCCCATATGTATCATCAGGTGCTGCTGTGGCTTGGCAACACCGACAGTATAAATGAAATCCTTTTTTCTAGAATACTGAGCTCTAAACCCTAATGGATTACCTTGATTCTAATATGAATGGAATCTCTAATGAGCAATTAGGTTCACACAGTCAGGGAGGGTTCAAGGCAATTAGTGCTATAACTGGAATCAGCGTTCAGCCAAGATGGAGGTGAGGTACCTTGATCCCTCCAAGACCAGCCCTTATCCCCTCGCCATCTCTTGGGAACCCTCCATCACCATGTGTGTTATGCAAATGAAAAAGGCCCAAATTGACATGATGGAGATTCTAATCATGACTGTCAAGGTTTTTTTTTTTTCCACGCTCAGGGAAAGAGGTCTGTAGAAATGATGATTTGACATCTGCTTCATCGCGGTTATGTCCATCTTGTGGTGGCGTGTATTGAGTGTGTTTACAAGTGCTTGTTCGCCCAACTGCTCCGTCAACACTGGAAATCTGGCCTTTTGTTTGCCAGTCCGGGGGACTGTGCTCACCTATCGAGGACTGACATAAAGGGCGATTTGATGGTGCGGTGGTTTTTATCTCTTTATGAGCTTGTATGGAAAGGCATTCGGGGAAAATTGGTTCGAGCGCTATCAAAGAGACTGCCAGAGGGTGGAAAAAGATGTCTACATTTACCTCATCTGGTGTATTTTATCCTTACAGTGGAACCTACAAAGTCAAATTCCCTTCACAAGCAGTTTTTTAAAACTCCCTTGAGGTTGTACTGTACAATAAGAGAATTGTTAAAATAGAAAAAATATCTTCTTAAAGTCGCTCAAAATTTAGGAGCTTCAACTAATTGGCAAATACTAATTGAAGACGAGCTCATAATTGTAAATTGTGGTCGTCGGGTTATGTACGAGTTCTGTTCCTACACTGTGACATAAGTCAATGTTCGGTGTAAGTCAGATCTTATACCTACAATATTGCCAAAGCTGCTCACAATGTACATAGAATACATGAAGGACATATACAGTTATGTAGTTAACTATATCAATATAGGCGGTCTAGTGGTTAGCGCGCAGATATCACAGCTAGGAGACCAGGGTTCAATTCCACCCTCGGCCATCTCTGTGTGGAGTTTGCATGTTCTCTGTGCATGCGTGGGTTTTCTCCGGGTACTCCGGTTTCCTCCCACATTCCAAAAACATGCTAGGTTAATTGGCCACTGCAAATTGTCCATAGGTATGAATGTGAGTGTGAATGGTTGTTTGTCTATATGTGCCCTGTGATTGGCTGGCCACCAGTCCAGGGTGTACCCCGCCTCTCGCCCAAAGACAGCTGGGATAGGCTCCAGCACCCCCGCGACCCTCGTGAGGAAAAAGCGGTAGAAAATGAATGAATGAATGAATATATCAATATAGTTAAACAAAAAGATTAAGTACAATAGTTAAATGAAATATGACAGAAGGAACAAGAAAACAAACAAAACAATAGTAAGACCACTTAGTCATTAGTTATTACTGTCGCTTTCATAGGAGCAGATGCTGTAACATCCATCCATCCCTCTATTTTTGGGGGCAAGCTGGAGCCTATCCCAGCTGTCTTCAGGCGAGAGGCGGGGTACACCCTGGACTGGTCGCCAGCCAATCACAGGGCACATATAGACAAACAACCATTCACACTCACATTCATACATATGGATAATTTGGAGTCGCCAATTAACCTAGCATGTTTTTTTTTGGAATGTGGGAGGAAACCGGAGTACCCGGAGAAAACCCACGCCCGCCCATGGAGATGTCCAAGCGTTGCTGTAACATACCGATGGATACAATCTTTACCCTTAATTATGGCCTTGACAGTTGAACCTTTTAAAAGTGCTATCGCTATTGGTAGGTGTTTTTTCTCTCCAGAGCTATTATGTCCATTTCACTTCCATGGTGATGACCTTTATTTTCTGACGTATTTCCACCAGAAGAGCCTGTCTTACGCTTGGGAGTCATAATGAAGCAGAACGTTAAATATTTATTTACCATTGTTTTGGCTGTGTTTGGGTTGCTCGGTCAGTATAAGAACAGTGATAAGAGACCTGGGTCACTTGTCGGTAGATGTAAACAGACGGATATCGGCACTCAATTGAAATTGGTCCCTTAGACTCGCAGTGTAAATCCAGCCCCAGAGGTACAGACTGCCCTTGCCAACTCAGAATTCTCCAATTAACATTTATCTTTACATGGAACCTAAACTGCCTGTTTGACCCCCCACCGATACTACCCAGTATGTCCAGTGTGTGGTATAATAATCATTTCCATCCAGTAGTAGCCTTGCATTCATCTTAAGGAGGACCATATATCAACTTTACTTATCCTCATTAATACTGCTAAAAGCTTGCAGTGATGGGAAGTACTACTGTTTCAGACTGTGATTAAAGTTACGACCTGAAGGTCAATTGCATACAGTCAGCCATTAACACAACACATCAGCCAAATGGAAAAAAAAAGAGAAAGAGATTGGTTTCTTCTTCTTCTTGCTTGTTCTAGAACTCTCTTTGCGAGCCGACATGTCTAACTGCCCCTCCCCACTGGGCTGCCCGACCCACTTCTCAGGCTCCCCCGGGATGAAGATCTACATTGACCCCTTTACATACGAGGACCCCAACGAAGCCGTGCACGAGTTTGCCAAGGAGATTGATGTCTCCACTGTAAAAATCGAGGAGGTCATCGGTGCAGGTATATTCACTTTATTTCTTTTCATGTACTTCTACATGTTGTGTCTTCATGTTTGTATCTCTGTGGTAAAACAGAAGTCAGTCAAGGTTCCAAAGCCATTCACCATTTTGGTGAATCCATGGACATCAGCTGAATGTAGGCCAGCTACTGTGGGACCTAATGGTATTGGAAATAGCTCCAGCACTGCCCCACATTGCATATGCCCTGCTTGGGATCTGATTACAGTTCATATTAATCACGCGCTACCTTTCTTCTCATGATTGAACTGTAATAATTGTGTTTTATGGCTTTGTTTACCAGTGATCAGGTAAGTAGACCTTTTTCAGACAAGGGTGTTCTTACTGCTGAGTACTGTTTTATTTCGGGCAAAATAGGCCTGGTAATGAGTTTGGGCCTGGAATAGCTCTTTTTGATTGGCCTACTCGGGAAGCAAGGTGAGAGGAAGTGATAATGTGAGGACAGTGGAAAGTAAGTAATTAAAGAATGAATATTTTGTTGACATAGTGAATGTTTTTAAGGTCTTCAGTGAGTCACAAAGACGTACTGGTTACCGTAATGACCCAAATATTAGATGACCCACAATATAAGACAACAATTTTGTTATCCATCCCTCAGCTTTACCTCTCCCCGGCTAGTCCGTCCAGCTTCTCCCGTCTTACCAGTGTCTCCCGGGTCTTTCTCAAGGCCTCCTGACGTGCCCTAAGCAGGACGTATCCTGAACAATCTCATCTAGCTTCTCTCAATGAGAATGAACAGCAGTTCTACTCCCAAGTTTCTTCCAGATGATAGTACTCCACACCTCATCTCCATAGGAAAGCCCGTCCATTATATGAAGAAAACTAATTTTGGCCGCTTCTACCCACGATTTTGTCCTTTTGGTCACAACTGTCCCCACGGTCACAACTCAAAACCAACATTTTGTTGAGATCATATAAATCATATGTACAGTATATTCATTCATTCATTTTCTACCACTTTTTCCTCACGAGGGTCGCGGAAATGCTGGAGCCTATCCCAGCTGTCTTGGGGCGAGAGGTGGGGTACACCCTGGACTGGTGGCCAGCCAATCACAGGGCACATATAGACAAACAACCATTCACACTCACATTCATACCTATGGACAATTTGGAGTGGCCAATTAACCTAGCATGTTTTTGGAATGTGGGAGGAAACCGGAGTACCCGGAGAAAACCCACGCATGCACGGGGAGAACATGCAAACTCCACACAGAGATGGCCGATGGTGGGATTGAACTCGGTCCTTCTAGCTGTGAGGTCTGCGCGTTAACCACTCGACTACCATGCAGCCCCCATACACTGAATAATAAAATTAAAATATAAATTGTAACTATACCCATTGTGTATACAACTTAGCAGACCTATGATTTTTTTAAAATGCTGATATTTAAAAAATAATAATAATATAAGAAGAATTAATCTAAAATAACAGCAGCAAATAATAATTAATTGGTGAATACGTCATGAACATCTACAGGACACATTTTTGCTTAACATTTAAATGTGTTGTTTTTGTATTTAATAATTGTTTAATGTAAATTATTATTGACTGATGATGGTGTTAATATGTTCCTAGCTGTGAGGTCTGCGCGCTAACCACTCGACCGCCATGCCGTGCAGTGTACAGTATATTAAATGTTTAAATCTCTAGACCCCAAATATTAGATATATATATTGAGAAATTGCCTTATATTCAGGTCAATATGGTATATGAGGAGTCAATTGTATTAATACCGGACAGGGACATGCAATTAAACAAGTAGAGATTGAAAAATTGGATGCATACCACATGATCAATTATTTGGTTTGAAGATGTCACCTTGATCTACTCTTCTGCTCTAGGTGAGTTTGGGGAGGTATACAAGGGCCGCCTGAAGCTGCCCAGTAAGAGGGAGATCTTCGTCGCCATCAAAACACTGAAGGCAGGCTACGTCGAGAAGCAGAGACGTGACTTCCTCTCCGAGGCGTCTATCATGGGTCAGTTTGACCATCCCAACATCATCCGCCTGGAGGGGGTGGTTACCAAAAGCCGTCCTGTCATGATCGTCACAGAGTTTATGGAGAACGGAGCCCTCGATTCCTTCCTAAGGGTGAGTAGTTTCTTAATGCGTCCTAAAAGTCAATATCCTAAAAAAAAACACTTCTACTGAGCCTAAAGATGTTTTGTGATACTCATTGTCAGTAATCAACTGCCACTTTTTTCACCCCATCTGGTGGGTCAATGCTCCCACTTGACCCCGATTCAAGTTAACTGTAACATGAAAGACTCAATTCAAAGTTGTCCAAGCACCACCCCTTTTTAAACAGTTTTGTATTATCTTGCCCACAAACCAAATCAACCAACAAATCAAATCTGACGACTTTTTTTCCTCAAGTGAATCAGAGCTTTTCTTCCCGTCACTCACACATCCCTTGATGTCATTGAATGAGTAAGAATGTCCATGGTAACGCTTCATTTTAAACACTCTATTATTAATCTCCCAACCTATTAATGGACTCCTCCCTCGCTTTATCTTAAGAAAGGTAATCAACATTCTATTCACCTTTTTTCTCCTTCAATCTCACGGACGGCTGCTCGGCTCTACTTTGATCTGGGGCCGGTTTAAAGGGCCTCTTTGAAGATGGCTTTGCTAACCGCCACATCCGACTTGTGTTTCCATCGATCTGCTTCCCTCCTTGTATTTGTTCCTGTGTTCCAAGCGGGGAGGGGGGTGGGGGTTTCAAAGCTCCACAGAAGGGCGGGAATGCTCACCGAGCCCGCACGCTAGAAAGAGTAAAAAGCAATCCCAAAATGAACAATGCACTAACATCGTTCTGTCTAATGAATACTAGTAGGCTTGTTAGTTAATTGGAAAGGATGTAGACATAATCCATTCCTTTGAACAAATATGAATCAAAAGGCAAAGTAGTAAATGGTCATTTATGTATATGTATACAATCTTGCCAGCGCATACCTCCATGGTAATAATTATGATGTATTTAGGACTCCCATCAAGCTGCTTTTATGCAAATTGAATGTTGATGAAAAACGGCATGAATATGTGTCAAAAGTGCTACAAACAAAGCTGTTTTTGTTGGCATGCTAGGAGAAAATAATAACATTCAAGAGTGTGCATTGTACGTATTATATAATTGACCTCCTCTGAAGAAGTTATGTTTTCATGGCAAATGGTTGATTGTTAACAGTATTACCTTTTAGTGAAGGGTGGTGAATGCATGTCAATGTCATGGTTGAATATGGGCTATTTGTAATCAAAACGTGCATATTTATTTTTGCCTAAATTCAGCATTTTCAAGTATAAAAATGGCTAAATAAACTAGAATATAAATATATGCCATTCATTTTAATTTGGGTAACCAAATATATTTCCTTGCTTCAGCTACAATAATACTTAAGATGATTGCTAAATGTCATTTTTTTTTATCTTGCAGCAAAACGATGGTCAGTTCACAGTGATCCAGTTGGTCGGAATGATGCGAGGGATCTCGGCCGGCATGAAATATCTCTCTGAGATGAACTACGTGCACCGAGACTTGGCAGCACGCAACATCCTGGTGAACAGCAATCTGGTGTGTAAAGTGTCAGATTTCGGCCTGTCGCGCTACCTGCAGGAGGACACCTCTGATCCCAGCTACACCAGTTCTTTGGTGAGTACGCTGTGATTCGAGATAAGTTTCATTACAGTTCTTTTATATTAACATTGTAAGTCGGTCGCATCAGTTTTACATAATTCTATTTCAAGACAACCTTCCACTTCCCCCGATGTGATGGGCTGTAGTTCTGGTCCTGTCACATCTTCATTAGTGAAGAGACAAGGCTCCTATGGGAAGGCTGCTCTCTCGTTGACATGCCCAGAGTGCACAGAAACCAAAGGGCGCGGCGCCCTCTCCAACTGACAGCTCCCATCGCTTCCGCCTGCCTGCCTCCCTCCCTCCTTATCTTTCACTCATCATTCATTATTACTGGGGCATCATGGGAGGCTTTGGCTCCTCATTAGCTCCTCCACGCCGCAGATCTGTAATTATTATCAGCCATCGTTAGTTCATCGCCTGACTCTCCTCTTCCTAATTCAAAAACACACTCATGAACATGCATCACGCATCATTAGGACTCCTAGCACGCCTGGATTTGCTTAAATATGAGTGAGTGTGTGTGTATTTATTTGGACATTCATCAAGTATTTAGTCTGCCTTGAGATTTTAGTGCAAACAAGCCTGTTTCGTTCATCCATCAGGTAACTCGGTGCAGGACGGACTTTATTTATCATTCAGAGTTACCAGGCTGATGCATATGAGGATGAGATTTTGCTGCATCGCTCCATGACCCTGCTGTTTGCAGGTGACAGGAAGAAACACTGTGAAGTGCTTATGGAGGAGTTGTTTGTGTTATGTGTTTGTATGAATACATCTCTATAGCTCTGGAGAACCCCAATGGAAGATGGGGAAAAAAAATATTGCATTCGGGTATTCACGTCTTTACTCGAGACTTGACTCGAGACTTTTCATATTACTTCTGCTTAGTGGATTTAATAATGAATTCAGCCCCAAATGACTTATATGTACATGTTTATGTTCCATGCAAGTAACATGAAAAGGCCAATTATAGTGTATATATCATATCAATCCCTTTGCATACCACATTGCATGGATCATATACTATATTCTATGGTGATAATTTGACTTTTTAACTTTAGTTCATTGAGTCTTATCTTGCATTTTACCGCCCTCACCATTTTCTAAGAATGTTTTACCTTTTACCTCCAACCGCCTCAGGGACAGGTGATGCAAATGATGCATTCTTTACGCTCTGATTATACCGCATATTGGTAGTCCTGTGGTAATTCTGTATATATAATGAGAGGATATGAATATTAATACATTGTGCTATGAAAGGGGACCTATTTTAGGACTTCTTTGTGATGTATTTTGACACATGCAAAAGCAGAGATCAAAAGCATCCAGGTAATAGTCTATGAGTCAGTGCCTACAGTTACAAAAAGAGAATTCTTAAAATAAAGTTAGTATTTGAATAAAGGTGAAGACACAAAAAAAATATACAGAATACTGTTTTCCATTTCTTGGTAGAAACTACTTTGCTATTTCTCCATAGTTACTTTAATATGTGTTTTAAAGACAAGAATATGCCAAAATATTATAATGTAATTTCAGGTTATTAAATTCCCGGGCATAAACTCTAGGCTTGACCTCCCCTCACTCTGCTGTCTGTGGAAGATTTGTGGAAGGAGCTAATTCTAATGACCTAAGGAGGCAAACATCAGGTAGAAGTGGTTGGAGTTGCAGATTCCTGACGGGCAAAAATAGCAAAATATATATGCTAACTATATATGCAAATATATGCTAACTAACTAACTTACTGTTGCTGTTGATGCCTTTCCAACATTACTTGGTCAGAAGTGCAAGCTGTTTCAATTTCATGTATCAGTGTTCTAGCTGTATTTATTTTATGTAAGTAATTGGTTGCCTGTGTAGCAGTATAATGTGCGCAGGGAGCATCTTGGCTGCATACATATAAATTACAAGTTATGGATTTACTAATAGCATTTTTCACCAAAATTGGTTGATCTACCCGAGATCTAAATTTTAAATGACCAAATTTACGCGCTAAATCACAGAAAAATTAGTATAATAGGTCCCTTGTAAAGCTGTTATATTTGCTTGCTGTTTATTAATAACATTTTAATTGATTTGTTTTCAGTGTGACCCTAATAATCTTTTGTAATGTTGTATAGCAGGTCATTTCAATGTTTTTTAACTATCCCGCTGCCAAGAAAAAAAAAATGAGTAGCACAAATAGCCCCCAAGCTGCCCTCATGTACTGCACACTGTAGTGTATTTAAGGTGACCATGCAAACACAATAAAGGAGACATTTGTGCATCAAGCACATGGCACTACACTGTAATTAGACTATCCATGGTCTACTTCCCTGAGCGACCTCCTCAGCTATGACCTGTCGCAAACCAATCAGCAAGCCGGGCTGGCGCAGCGGGACAAGGCCGAGAGAATCTAGGAAATTAAATTGCGCTAACATGCAGTGATTTACATTGGCATCGGCCTCCTTCCAACCCCCCTGCAAATTAATCACTTCATTCCTCACTACTGCTTTTCTAATGTTCCTATATGCGGTTGTTGACACAGCAATTGGTAATGCCTGCGGTGTGGGTGGTGCAAATCATGGTGGGGACTGAAGACCTGGGGTGGTGTTGTTGGGGGTTGTTGCAGGATGCTCACCAAAATGGGAATTAATATGGCTGATCAAGTAATGCTTGTTATTTGGTCGGTAATGAGCGAGTACACCACTCTCTGTATCTGTTCACCAATCGAAATCATCTGTATCCTTATCTGTACTCGGAGTGTGTGGGGCAACTTACTATATTTAATGTCACACAAGTGTGAAAAGTAGTTCACCACGTTTGTATGAAAACAATAATAACGTTAAGAAACGATAACTCTGGGGTCACGTTCCAAGACCCCCAAGCTCAACTCACACCCATATGTTTTTTGAACTGAGGTCTTGCGCAACTTTTGGGGTTGGTGGTGGTGCTGGTGATAATGTTGCTATAAGACTCAATGCATTTTCCTTATGGAAGATAATATGGATATGTGGCCATCCATATGACTTACATGCCAACCTCCCAACCTGTTTTTTTTCCTGTTGCCAGCATGTGTGTTTGTGTCATTGAGGCTGAGAGAGGTTGAAAGGGGAGGTCGCAAAGAGCCTGCAACAAAGCTCATCCGTCAAATCCCCGCTCGACCCGATCGACATTCTCTCAGCTGCGCTCCACTGCTTTCACGATGTGAAATGTGCTGCTGTTTGCTGTCACTTGGCTGCTTGCTATTTGCATCATTTCTGCCTCTCTCCTGGCTGTGGTTCCATGCTGGATTGTTGTTTTTTTCTCCTTGCATATTATTTATGCAGTGCAAGTTGGGGTCCATATGACAAATCATTTTGGGGGTATCATTATACAAGATTTAAGCTAATAACAACATCATAAACTATGTAAATGATTATTGAACAGTTGGACATTAATGAATCTGCTAAGAAACTTAACTGAGGATGAATACAAAGTTGTCCTGCTGTTTATTTATGTTTTTTTCTTTGCGGTGTAAAGGGGAAAAAAATCTGTTATTCCCTTTCCTGTCAGTCATGCTTCCACTAAAATTGATGACAAGCCCAGACTCTCCGCAGGCTATTCCTCCAGTTCAAAAACTACCTTTGCTTACAAATGCCTAGACGCCTCGACGAGGTTAAAAGTGTGCTGCCAGTGCAACATAAATTCAACGTTAAGTGGCTCCAGCAGGCGTTGTATGGCCCGATTATAATCATGTATTCAAAGCCTATGGCTTTGCTGTCATTTCCGTCTGCTGTTAGCACGAGCGTACTCAAAATTACTGCATTTGTGACCACCATGGATGCCAATATTCATCTGCCAGTTTAAATGACTGAGCAGAGTGCACTACTCCCCCACAAGCTCCTCATGATAAGCATGCCTCACCAGTGCAGCGACTGAATATGATCTGAATCTGGCTTCCCCACCGGGGTAGGCGCTTGAAGGCACTGCTTCTGAAACTGAATTCCTCAAAAACAGTATGAAGCATTCCAGTTGTGCCTTGTCTTGGATTTATCCTGTCTGGTTGCATTTAGATTGTTGAGTTTAATATGGTTGGTCAGTGGATAGTTATACATAGCTGTACAGTAAAACAATGCTGACACCTAGTGATGTTTTATAGGTACTGCTAAAATTTAATGTATTTATGGTCTGTAAAGTTAACTCGCTACCAAAGACGTATTTATAGGGTTTTTTTTCAACCCGACCGCTTGCTCCAAAAGACGTCTTTTTTTTTTTTTTTGCGCAAGAGGCACAGATAGTTGATTATGCAACTCCACAACAGAGGATATCATGTTCGGTTCAGTTTAACAGGTGGCAGAAGTGCATTTTAAAAGAGCACGGCATGCATTTTTTCCTTGTAAAAGAGCACAATCAGGAAGTGATTCGAGCAATGTTGCACAAAGGAGGTTGGATGGAAAAATTGTAAATAGTTAATGGTGTTATATTTACAGAAAAGACATTTTCATGTAAAACACTGTGTGGCTACATTTGTGTCAAAGTGATGCTTGAAATACATATTTTCACCAAAAGCCTTTCTTCTCCCTTTTTTTTGTTGAGAACTGATATTCAGTTCAATTATTCATTCCTGCCTATTAATGACCACTATAAAGATAACATAAGGGGGGTAAAAATCAGGTCCATTAAGACTGTGCTCCAGTTTGATAAGACAAATTTATGGGAATGTAATCGCCTATTTTCCACAGGCTGTAAATGAATTATAAGGCCAAGGTCATTCTGCTATCAGCACGGAATAAACTGAATAAATGGGTGTTCACACTGCTTGTCAATTACGATTTTTTTTTTTGCTCATATGTGACCTCTTCTCATTTTTTTTCATGTCAGTGTGAATAGCGCAGTTCAGATTTTTTCAAATGCGACTCAGGCCTCATTCATGTAATAATCCGATATGTATGTATGAACATATATCCGACTCATACATCATCAAAAGGCTGCGCTTACCAAAACTATGATAAAGGTACTCCTCAATTTAGGCAAAAACTCTTCTTGTCATCCAAAAATTATTTTTTTAAAATCAGTGAAGCACACATTCCTCGGAACAGACCCATAATTCTTACCCTCTTTCTTCTTAGTATACCTTGCAGGATCATTTGGTTAAGAAAATATTGGTTCCAATTAACCCATGTGCAGAATGACTCAAAATTACTTGCACATGTTTGTGACCTTCTAAATATGTTTTCTTAACTTTATTAGAGCCCTCTAGACACTCACTAACACCCCCACAGTCACTGTTACGCTTTATTGTAAACATAATAATAGCAAATACACTCGTGTGTATTGATATGAATGTGTTCATTAGGTGGGCGAACAGGAAGTGACATCATAGTTGAGTTTCCGCTTGCCGGGGATTTCAGTCACAGTAACAGTAGCCCGGGATTTTATTCGGGATTATTGTGCCTATTGTGAGATCATTCAAAGCTGCAATAAATGCCTTTTGTTCTGGCGATCGTGTCAGCTGTGTGTGTGTGGCAAAAAAATATGCCAAAATTTGCTTCAATATGCATATTTTTCAATTGTAGGTCATATGTAACCACAAAACAGCATGATTTATTATTTACAGTAATGTATATTTTAAAAACAGCAGCCGGAGTGGCAAAGGACGATTGTATAAGCTATTCATTTGGTTTGATTAACACAAACAACAGATTTCAATGTATCCGTACTAAAATGTAATTTTGTCTGCTGTGTGACCAGCAACAGCAGAGGTCATCTGGGAGACATTTTTATAACAAAGTATAACAAAGGCGTTTATTGGCCTGTCAATCATCAAGCAAAAAAAAAAAAATTAACCTTGGAAGACACAGTGTGAAGCACATATTTTAATCTTTTTTTACTTAACATAAAGGGTCAGAGTGGCTCTCTGCGACTATTTCATCCCCCCGCGCTTATCTTTATAGGCAATAATGGGAATAGTTGAAGAATCTAAACATATTCCCAGACTTGTATGACGACAACATAAAGCCATTTTTCACCACATACGTGATAAAAGACCTGCGTCCATCTCTCTGCCAGACATTCCCATGGGTGGCTTCCAAACCAACATCTCACCATGCTTCTTCTCTTCTGTTCTTTTTTTTTTTTTTTACCCCCACCACCCTTTTTTCGCTTTTTCATCTTGCTCTCAGTCTTCATCTTTCCGAGCATCCCTCCCCATCTCACTCACTTTGGGCAGACTTCCAGGAGACTGCTCTCAGGATTTCATTAAAAAGATGTTGATGGAGCGCTCTCCCCGGGCTAATAAATGTGCTCCAGTCCATTTGACTGTGCATTGTTAGGAAATGGATTACTGAATTGGAGGAGTAAAGGAAATAGGAGTGCAAAGTGAGAAAGATTAGTTATGAACAATGCAGAATTCCGTGGTGCTCTCTTTTATGTTTTTTTTTTTTTTTTTTTTTTTAGGATTTTCTGCACGTCATGTCATGTCTTCTATGTGGTCATTTTAACACCAAACTGCATGGCTGGTTCAAGACAAGCATTTGTCTTTGGAATGGAATGGAATGGCCTTTATTGTCATTATACAAGATGCACAACGAGATTGGAGAGCTTCTCCTTTCAGTGCAATAGTCAAGTTAAAAAAAAGTATATAAAAGTAGAGTAAAAAAGACAATTTAACAAGATATATACAAGATATCTAAAATATACACATAGTATTGCACAGGAGCATATGCAGGAGCAGACATATTGCAGATATATTAATTTTAGTGCAATGATAAATGGGTCATAGTGCAAATGACTGGTGTATACAGATGAGTAAAGTCACATATGAGTGTATTGTATTGGGTTGTTAAATAAATAAATATGAATGATGATTCTATCATATTAGACACAATTTCTAATTGCAGTAATCCCTCGTTTATTACAGTCAATTGGTTCCTGACCGGAGGGTAAGTGTATTTCCACAAAGTAGGATTCCTTATTTATCAATCAAATATTTGCATATGTAGAGAATAGAAAACCTGGTTTCGTTTTTTTTTTTTTTAACATATTAGAACCAACTAGCCATGAACTAACACCCCTATAGTCATCTGTACACTCATATTACCCATTAAAGTAGACATAATAAAAAAAATAATACATAAGACACATATTAGCATTTATAGAGTCGTCAAATACTTCCTGCAGTGGCTATTCATTTTACATGTAACATTCCTGACACTTAGTGACCAGTGAAGAATACTATGTATCATTGTCTGATACATTGTTTGATACACTTACATAGTAAAAATACTTATTTACTTGTACGTTATAATGTCATGTACACATGCAGTTCTTCCACGCTACCATTAACCTGTAAAAGTACTGCATCTTTTACGCTAAGGCAAACAAAAAGCAGGTTGTTTCTGTTTCAGCCAGCCCACCGTAACGTACCCAAAGCTTTAGGGCTTCACAGAGAACTCTGGTTTTTCTGTTGACACAAGGTCTGTTTTAATTCCCATCATCACTTTCCCTCCATCCAACTCATTCCCTGTGGTATTACCACCTCTTTCTACTGGGGAAAGAGTAAAAACACATTTTTAAAAATGATTTTCCTTTACCTCTTTTCTTGTATGTGTGAACCGTTCAGCACTTTCTTGTTATTAAAGCAGGTTTTTGGCAGCGCTATCACTAGCCCACAGCAGTAATTACTGAAGGGTTTGCATTGCTGCCTGGGACTCTTGCCGCCTTGGAAATGTTATTACTTGTCGGCCTCTTTGGAAGCATACAGAGAGACATTGTCAGGGCCATTCCAGCTTGTATCCCGGCAGGGTACTGTGATGTGAGACCTGCTATTAATATGGAGCAAAGACAGGAGCAAATCAGTCAGCATACATCATTGGAATTTGAGCAAACCAGTCACAAAGATTGTTTTTTTGTGGTGTCACATGACGGACCTTTGGATACAATGAAGAGGGGCCTCTGCCCGCCAACAATTGTTGTTTGGGTGGCATCACCCTTTAAGGTTGAGAATTCATCTCTGAATAGAGACATCACCTTTCCCCGATATACATTGCAGTCCTTTCATCCCTTAAAAGATGACATCATTTAGCCCCTAACCAATAAACAAGAAACAGCAAGCTTTTTCAGGTGGGTCCATGACCATCTTTACATCTCTAGGTATGCTAACAAAGGCGATAACACCCAAACGAGGCCCCACTCTATTGTATACCAACGACTGTCATTTGACACCACTAAAGAGCCAAGAGTCATTCCTGTCTGGACATGCGTCCTCCTTGAGAGGATTCATGCACTGGATCTTCCACTAAGTTCTCAGACTACAGTTATCATATCGGGTCTGTCCCATCTAGTCTTTCAGTATGTTTTCAGAGACAACCCAAACAGTCCCGTTTCTAGCAATTCTATCCCCGGACAATACAGTGACCTGCTTGAATGATAATATTCATAGGCATCGCTCTTTTACATTTTTTTTCCCAACAAAAAGTGATACCATGGCTGCATGGTGGACTGAGAGCTAGGAAACCCGAGTTTGATTGAACTCGGTGAAGAGTTTGCATGTTCTCCCCGTGCATGCGTGGGTTTTCTCCGGGTATTCCAGTTTCCTCCCACATTCCAAAAATATGCTAGGTTAATTGTCTACTCCAAATTGTCCATAGGTATGAATGAATATCTGATATATATCTGATAGATATGGATATATTAATATGAATATATATAGATATGAATGAAAATATGAATGTGAGTTTGAATGGTTGTTTGTCTATATGTGCCCTGTGATTGGCTGGCATCCAGTCCAGGGTGTACACCTCCTCTCGCCCAAAGACAGCTGGGATAGGCTCCAGCACCCCCGCGACCCTCGTGAGGAAAATCGGAAAATGAATGAAAAAGTGATACCAAATTCCTCATCTGCTTGGCAGTTGTTTGATGACTGTCCCCATTATCTGGAATTATTTATGGTTTGCTAACACACCTCTGGAGACACTTTTCCCCCAGCAGTTTTTTCTGGTTTTCACTAAACTTGTATGTGTGTGAGTGACAAGAAGAAAAGCTGTGACTCTTTAGCTTTTTTTTTTTTTAATAAATTTTTAGACCATGACTATAAGACCTTTTTCCAGTGAGGTAGTCCCATATTCAATTTGTATGTCGGCATGGCTCAGGAGGTAGAAAACCCCTGCAGGTAGAATCCTGCTTCTATCGTCCCGCTCACTGCTGTTGTGTGCTGTTGGGCAAGACACGTCACCCACATTTCCCCCAGAGTCATCCACACATGGATGCTTCACTAACCAAGATGCTGACATAATACCGTCATCCTGGTCCCCGGCCGTCACACGATGGCTGCCCACTCCTCTTCTAGTTAAATGCAGAGACACATTTTGCTGTACATTGTAAATGTGTCAAAATACAAATCAATTTCTTAAACTTTCTATATAGCTGTGGTTATTTTCCGTTTCCCCCACCCCCCTATGTTTTCACACCGTCCCGATTTGAAAAACCATGAAGAAACTGATATCTATTTATTTATCTGGACTGTACAGACTGAACTCAAAAGTGAAAGCAGTAATGGAGTGTAGCATACAAGTGAGAGAGTCAAATTGCAAGCTGAAAACTACAAATTCATACATGTTGGGAGGTCTGCACTAACATTGAAAGTCCTCCCTGCTTCTCACACCCCCCCCGACAGCTCACCATGCACCCTGTAGGGTGTCCCGCCCCACTATTTGAGGAGCACTGCTATATAGTCTGCCTATACGCCATGTACTGATTATTTCTACTTCCATCATCCTGGAATGGGTTGTGTTCAAGTGGAGGATGTTCCAATGTTTATCATATTCTCCTCAAATATTAAAAAAAACGTTTTGCAGCATTATCCAACAAATATCGTAATTTCAGGTTTAAGACACACCAGTGTTTAAGCTGACCCACTAAATTTTGAGAGAAAAATATATTTATACACATATAAGCCCCACCGGAATATCAGCTGCACATGTCCACATCATAAAAAGACATATTGTGGCCTGCACGTGTCTGTGAGGACCACACAGCTCCAATCATAGGCTATCAAAACACTCACAACGAGCTTATCAACCCATTAAAAATCACAGGAGGTAAATACTCCATCGAACAGTCTGAGTCAAGATTTCATCTTTCAAACAACATTAAACTCATCACACAGCAACTTAACACTCAAATGGTAGCTATGAAATATACAACACAAGTACAAATACGAGTATATAGTAAAAAACAGCAACTATTTTAACCTCTTTCCACGGTTGCTGTTTTTTGTCTTTTAAGCTTGTATTATTACTTGTATATATCTTACCTGTATTTGTTTATTGGCACATAAGTACCAATACGAGTTTAGAATTAATAACAGCAACTCTTTTAACTTTTTTCCATAGTTACTTGCGTTTTTTTATTTTAGACTCGTATTGGTACTTGTCTTATATATTTCTTAGCTACCTTTTGAGTTTTAAGTGATGATTTTAGCCATCTAAAATGATACTGTGAGTCAGTCAATAAATTGGTTTGATCAATAAATCAAACCAGCAATTAAAGCCTGTCCTTCCAGTGATCAAGTCTGGTGCTTGTGTGTCTCACCGGACATTACAGTAACATTACTGACACCTAATGACCAGTGTAGAGTACTACGTGTCATTCACAGCATCTTTGAATGCCCATTCCGAATGCCTATATTTGTATTTTTGTTCATTTAGTCATCTTTAGGGCTGCACGGCGGTCGAGTGGTTAGCGCACAGACCTCACAGCGAGGAGACCTGAGTTCAATCCCACCCTCAGCCATCTCTGTGTGGAGTTTGCATGTTCTCCCTGTGCATGCGTGGGTTTTCCCCGGGGACTCCGGTTTCCTCCCACATTCCAAAAACAAGCGCTAAAAATGCATGAATGAATAGTTATCTTTATGCTTGAAAATCCTTAATTTAGGAAATTTAGGCATATCACAATTAGCTTAAATATGCATAGTTTTTACTAATAATAGGCCACATTCAACTGCCCAACAGCATGATGTGTTAATTAATATATTTCTGAAAAACAGTGATAGAGGCTGCACGGCAGATGAGTGGTTAGCACGCAGGCCACACAGCTAGGAAACCTGAGTTCAATTCCACCCTCTGCTATCTCTGTGTAGAGTTTGCATGTTCTTCCCGCGCATGCGTGGGTTTCCTCCGGTTTCCTCCCACATTCCAAAAAAAAAACATGCTAGGTTAATTGGTGACTCCAAATTGTCCATAGGTATGAATGTGAGTGTGAATGGTTGTTTGTCTATATGTGCCCTGGGGACCAGTCCAGGGTGTACCCCGCCTCTCACCCAAATACAGCTGGGATAGGCTCCAGCACCCCCACGGCACTCGTGACAATAAGCGGTAGAAAATGAATGAGTGAATGCTTACAGAATAAAAACAATTGATATGATGTTGACAAAACAAAAAAATAGGAAAAACAGGAAGTCACCAGGGCTTAGCCCCTCTATTGATCTCGTCCTCTCTCTATTTCTTGTCCTTTACAAGTGCACTCTCCTCTGATGTAGTTCTTTCTTGTTTCTGCACTGACAGACTTGTGTGTTGCAGTTGGCAATACTGTGCATACAGGGTCAGATGTGAAATTTTTCTTCACCTTTGAAAGGTCAAATCCTGAAGCGATCAATGTGCTCATGGAGTTCCATCATTGTAACGCCACTCTGGACCAGATTTAAATTGATTAAAGCAAACATTGTGCACTCATGTAACATGCATGTTTTTTATGGTTATTTCCTTTTCAATCATGTGTACTTTCCATTGTCTGCATTCACTCGACTTCTCTGACCCGTCGCTCACACTCAAGCTGCTCTACCGTTCTCTGGCTTTGAATCCAACTGCGGCTTATCTGCAAAAGCTCAGGTTCAGCTAATTGGCATTATTAAGCCAGTGCTGGGCTCATCTCGGGTGCTCAGCTTGACAGCCTGTCTGTTTACACAAAACTATCAGCGCACGTGGCTGTGAATGCGTGTATGCATGTGTACATATTTGGAAAATTAGACAAGCAGCTGTCAGTTTCAATAAAGAGAGAGCGCCCGAGGTACAGGTAGTCCAATTACACTGCAGACGTGCTCAATGTATGAGAAGCCGACGCCTATCTACTCTAATTTAAACTGCGGGAAAGGAGACGCCATTGGTTGATGTGTGAAGGGCAAACGCTGTTGGGAGCCTCTGGCCAGACAGATGCTGAATCTTCTCGAAGTTTAGGCTGCTGGACGATTGATTCCCCAATTAGGTGAAGGGATAAAAGAGGTAGAGGAGTGAAAGAGGAAAGTCAAGTCAGAAAATGATTGCAATAGAAAGACTAAGATGTATCTTTCTGACTTTTTTTTTTTCCAGGGTGGTAAGATCCCTGTGAGGTGGACCGCACCGGAGGCCATCGCTTACAGGAAGTTCACCTCGGCCAGCGACGTGTGGAGCTACGGCATCGTCATGTGGGAAGTGATGTCATTTGGAGAGCGGCCGTACTGGGACATGTCCAATCAGGATGTAAGTGTTTCTTTCTTGCGTTTTCACTTCTATTCTCTTCACATTTATATGTGATTGTGTTTAAACAGCCCATAAAATCACAACTGAATATGCCCATCATGTCCAATAAGTCAATAAATGTGTTGCCTTGGCTGCACGGTGGCTTTTTCCCACCCCTAACCTTACCACTAAGGGTTGCACTGATGTTGGTTCAATAGCTAATAATAATCTCAGCCCCATATGTACTGTATATGCTAACAGGGAATGGACATAAAATAGTAAGTGGTTATAAATCACCCATTTTATCATCCTCCATCTTGCATTATCCTTGACGATGTCCTTGAATGTGACACTGTGACTTTGAGAGCTCACCATCTTAGTCCATTCCTGGAGAGTTTTTGAGAGCGATGAACGATGGTTTGCTTTGCTGTCTCTTTGGATTAGATCCACTCACAAACACACAAACACAGGCCAACCCCGGCTTTGGATATTTTCCCAAATTCTGAGGTGTATCTCTGTATCAGAGTAGGTCCCTGCTCCACGAGGACCATCCAAAGGAGCAGATGCTGCCTCAGTGGGCCAGCAGCAAACACTCCCTGCTGGGACAAATGCAGGGACGACAACTGGCATCACTCAGCACGTCCGGCTGCTCTTTCTGCACACACACACACACACACACACACACACTAACATCTCCATCCTGCATGAATCAACATTCTGCTGAGTTGCACCCAACTCGGCAGTATCTAATTTGTTATGATCGTATCTCTAATACTCAATTTCAATCATAAGATGTTGAATTTTAATGGGAAATGATATCTAGTAGAGTACAACATGGGCTTAAGAAGAAATACGAGCAAGATATATCAGTGATCTCAGCCATCTCCTCACCATCAACGACTGCTCACGTCACACAGACTTATACTTCAAGAGTATCAGTATCAGGTCCAAACAGTACTGCCCGTGTCAGGATAAGCGGAGGAGGATGTGTACATAGTTCTAAACATGGTGGGAGTACATGCTGAATGATCAATGACCTCAACATAAGAGAAGATAACACCTCCATCTCCACTCGTTTCCCTTCCAGGTGATTAACGCCATCGAGCAGGACTACCGTCTGCCTCCGCCCATGGACTGCCCCAGCGCGCTACACCAGCTCATGCTGGACTGTTGGCAGAAGGACCGTAACGTCCGCCCCCGCTTCACAGACATCGTCAGCACCCTGGACAAGATGATCCGTAACCCCACCAGCCTCAAAGCTGTCGCCAACATCCCTGCAGTGTGAGTAGAAAAAAAAAATAGAAATCATACTCTCTGGGCAAAATATGTTATTCATCTGTTTGTGTTAATGTATTATTTACGATGTTGTCTGCATTAAGTAACCCAGCATCCACTTGATTGCTTTTAAATAAACATGAAGTTGTTACAGTTGATTGCATCACACCTGAACTTTTCTTCCTCGTATCCTTCGACTGCTGCTTGCAAGCCAATCACGATAAATCTGTCATCTTTTTTTCACTTCTC
The DNA here is from genome assembly GCF_030265055.1 of Doryrhamphus excisus. Taxonomy (NCBI): domain Eukaryota; kingdom Metazoa; phylum Chordata; class Actinopteri; order Syngnathiformes; family Syngnathidae; genus Doryrhamphus; species Doryrhamphus excisus. The sequence continues at coordinate 9,822,422 of NC_080468.1, forward strand.
AAATATGTTGCTGCATCTTTGGTTGCATTTTATTCTCCAAACCGGAATTTTTCTATTTTTTTATTTGTGTAAATACAAACAGTTGTTAAAATATATATGAATATTAAAAATCATTAAACAATTAATACAAATATATTCAATTTGTAAGCACGTTTTTTAATTAATGCACTTTCTAATTATATTTTGTAATTATTCATGTCATAAATTCATCCCTTCATGGGAAAAAGGATTTAGAAAAACATAAATATCCAACTTGTATGCCTTTTTTGTCATCAGGTTAAGTAATTCATGTGTATATTATGTTATTTGGACAAATATTTTAAATATTTTTTTGTTCTTTTATTTTACTGTATTTTTTCTATGGTTGCTATAGTACATAATAAGCTTTCAATGCAACTGCAACGCCAATAGTAAACATAATCATGATTAATATTCTCTTGACAGTGTCAATGGAAATAGCTGTGTATTAAATTGAAGTTCATACCGCTATCTTTCCATCTACACTAATCCAAATCCACATTGTTGAATAACAGACAACATGACAGCTTTGCCCGATGTCCGTTCTCCTGCAGGCCTTCTCAGCCACTGTTGGACAGATCCATCCCTGACTTCAACACCTTCAGCTCAGTCGAAGACTGGCTCAGTGCCATCAAGATGAGCCAGTACAGAGACAACTTCCTCAACTCAGGCTTTACTTCCCTACAGCTGGTGGCTCAGATGACCTCAGAGTGAGTTCCAAGCCCATATGGCACTTTATGATGGGCACACACCGGTCAAGTACACATCATTTTTAGCACCAAGCTCCTTCTAGTGGCTAGGTTTCTCAATGAGACTCTCAAAGTGGAAGTGACTTCTCAAAATAGAAGTCATCAAAGGAGACACAGCTATGAGTAGCCATTTAAAAAAAAAAAAAAAAAAATATATATATATATATATATATATATGCAAATACATCACTACTTGGCAGTTCATATGTCACAGATTCACTCTATCACTGTTCATTCATTCATTCATTTTCTACCGCTTATCCTCACGAGGGTCGCGGGAGATCCCAGCTGTCTTCGGGCGAGAGGCGGGGTACACCCTGGACTGGTGACCAGCCAATCACAGGGCACATATAGACAAACAACCATTCACACTCACATTCATACCTATGGACAATTTGGAGTGGCCAATTAACCTAGCATGTTTGTGGAATGTGGGAGGAAACCGGGGTACCCGGAGAAAACCCACGCATGCACGGGGAGAACATGCAAACTCCACACAGAGATGGCCGAGGGTGAAATTGAACTCGGGTCTCCTAGCTGTGAGGCCTGCGCGCTGACCACTCACCCGCCGTGCAGCCTCTGTCACTGTTTTTCTGAAATAACACATTATGCTGTTGGGCAGTTGAATGTGGCCTATTATTAGTAAAAACTTTGCATATTTAAGCTAATTGTGATATGCCTTTCCTAAATTAAGGATTTTCAAGCGTAAAGATGACTATTCATTCATTAATTTTCTAACGCTTGTTTTGGAATGTGGGAGGAAACCGGAGTCCCCGGGGGAAAACCCACGCATGCACGAGGAGAACATGCAAAACACCGCACAAAGATGGCAGAGGGTGGGATTGAACTCAGGTCTCCTAGCTGTGAGGTCTGCGATTAGACCGCCGTGCAGCCCGAAAGATGACTAAATGAACTAAAATACAAATATAAGGCATTTGGAATGGGCATTCAAAGACGCTGTGAATGACAGGTAGTACTCTACACTGGTCATTAGGTGTCAGTAATGTTACTGTAATGTTCGGTGAGACACACAAGCACCAGACTTGATCACTGGAACGACAGGGTTTTAATTGCTGGTTTGATTTATCTCACAATAGGCACAATAAAAATAACAAATAAAAACATGACATAAAAATACTCCCTATGTCACTTCCTGTCCGCCACTCCGCTCCCCTAAGGAACATATTTATAGCCACACAGACAAGGAAATCTCTAAAATGGTTTATTTACGTGTTTTGTTTGTTTTTTTACCCCAAATTGCTCCTTTTCTGGGGGGGTTGACTTTGGAATTCCTGCTGCATGATTATTTGTCTTGACGTGGTTTCCATTGTCAGTACCCAAGATGCACAAGCAAAAATGCTAATTAAAGTTGTCTTGTATCACTTCTGGCACTAATATACCCAAACATTGTAATTGCTTATGTTAAGAGAGCGCATGCATGTATAAAATTGTGAAATACTGTTTTATAATAATCATATAATAATAATTCACAAGCATTTTTCATTAAAAAAGTATCCTCAGGCCTTTCCGCAGACTAATATAAAGCAGCATGGATCAATGGTTATTACGCTCAACTGATTACATTTGTAATTGTGTTTGCCACCAGCTTCCCACCCTTTTGTTCGCACAAAAAAAATCTTAACTAGGATGAAGTTCTTCCATCAAGTACATAATTAGTTTAATCCTTTTTAATTGTGTGTATGTGTCTGCGCCACCAGGGACTTGCTGCGGATAGGCGTGACCTTAGCGGGCCACCAGAAGAAGATCCTCAGTAACATCCAGTCCATGAGGGTGCAGATGAGCCAGTCCCCTACCACGATGGCATGACTACAGGGGGCGCTGTGCCACGGAGCGGGCAGCATTCGGAGGACTACCACTACCACTACCAACAACAACAACGGCCCTCGAATGACCCCCGATCCATCGGAACGCGCCAGAGTGGAGACTGTTGTCTTAATTTGATTCCTATGAGGAGACCAGGGTCTACACTTGCAAAATCCACACGGAGGAGTTCAGGGTCCAGACTTTGAAACTGTTGTGCTTGGACTTCCTGGACCAAGTTACGTTGTACCTCTATGTTATCCGGACTTGCAGATGATGCTTGGTGTGGGACATCTTATAAATCAACACGTCTGTGATTTGAACCCATGTGTGCAATGAAGATGCCTTGACCTGGCCAGAAATTAAGTGGTAGAATACTAAAGTAGTAGGAGTAAGAATACAGGGATGTACAGTGGAACTGTTTACATCATTTATTTCCATTTGCAGTCACATTTTATGTCGTTATTTTTTTATTTGGCTCCCCTTTTTTTTGCATTTAACACTACCTGTGTAGAGCCGTGGTTGGGAGGTCAGAGAATATAAATATGTTTATCTCTTGTTAAATATATCTTTCATAATAGACCTTCATATTGAAGGTGATGCTCATCAATATGTATGTACAGGAGTCTCTGCTTGCATTTTTGGCGAAGACTAGACAGACACACGCAATGTGTAGCTTCCCTAAGGTGGCCTGGATTCAATTTTCCGATGGACTTTTGCGGTTGTATGTCTTCTAAATCCAGGGTCACCCCTCGACTGAACCTTTACTTGATGTACATGTACAAAGAATCTAAAGTATTGTAGAGCTACATGATAATTGCTGTGTAGGAGTTGAGCTAAGAATTATTATCGGAGATCATGTTTAAATGTGCACATGCCGTCTCTTTTGCTGGTGAGCACTTACTTGTACAGTTTTATGCTTTTATTCCTCGTATTTGTTAGAAGTGCAACCCATCCACAGCAGAAGGCACCACTCTTCGTCCTCCTCCTCCTCCTCGTCGGCGGCAGGCTTCAAATTCATGGTGAGTGTCTGCCGATCGCCACTTAACATCAAATGGTGGAGTAAAAAGGCATTAGTCTTGGAACAGGGCATGCAAGTCTGAATAGCGTAGAAGCTAATCAGAGGGAATCAGTGTCGCCAAAGTGAACATCTGGGCTGACGTTTGCCAAACAGACGCCCAGTGTCATTCTAATTAGCGCACACGCCGACACTGCTGCAGACCATTGGAGTTCATGTTTGCATGAGCGCAAAAAAGCGCTTTTAACTTCATGCATACATGCATCTCCAGCTGCAGTATTTACAAAGTGTGTATTTATATACCATAGATGTAGTATACAGCCATGAGAGATGGCTGTATACTTTAGGATGACATCATGATTGGATGGAGATGGTGTCACGGCAGCAGCTGGCTAATGGGATGTTTTACTGTTTATTTTTGGATTGATGCTCTCGCTCTACTACTTGACAATAAAGTACAGTGGAACCTTTACGCTCTAATGGCTGCACAATTCAACAATTGGCTGCTATTTGGTAGAAAATAGCCTTTAAAGTCAAACATGCAACAGTCACCCTTACCGTTGTAAGTTGTAACATTAGGGGTGCATGATAATTATCGGACCGATATGAGGAAATTTGACATAACAATAAATTCGATAACAATAACAAATAGCTCTAATTACTGATTTTAAAAAAATCCAATGTGTCTCATTGGATTTTTTTACGTGATTACGTGTACTGTGCTCTAAGGTGGGTTAGCGTGACCAAATGAAGCGCTCCTTTTCTGCGACGTGCTGTGGCCTCCCGTAACATCCAGCCAGCTCACTGTAAAAAAAAAAAAAATAGCGTCGATCGTGTGGGACTTCTCAGTTATTATCAGGAATACATTTCAACTAATGGTCTGCAAACATTCCACAATGAAAGAAAAGAAACATCGAAATTCAAATGCCAGTATCGCAAGGAGACTTGGGCCCAGGGCTTGTTCCTATCAAAGTTTACCAGGCCAAAAGCAATCTGTATTTTCATCATGGAAATGATGGCGCTGGATGACCAGCCATTTTCCTCCATGGAAAGCTAGCGGCTTTGGAGCCACGGTTTTGAACTTCTGAGCCGCCTGTATTTGATTATGTTTTGTTAATAGTTACTAGTGATGATACTTGGTAAGGACAAACCTACAGATACGGTTTCAAAATTAAATATCGATATCAGTGTGGAGAAGCAGGAAGTTAACGGTATAGTGCATCCCTAGTCATGTTAAAAATTATCTTTGCACTCTGCCTCCATTGTTTTTCATTGTGTATGTTCACATAAAGAGGGATTCAGTTATTTTTTACACTTGTATAATGTTAAATTGCAACCTAAAACATTGCCAGTACATTTATTAAAGGCAACAGTTTCACCCCAGAACATATTATTTCTATTTTTACTGTTTCCTATGAGAATATTTGCTTCAAATAGACAGTGTTCAACCTTTGAGAATCTACTGTTGCTTTAAGAATAAGGTTCCATCAAACACTAAATCGAGAGAGACTTGCAGTAGTCCCAATTGTTTTCTTTCACAATATTGTTTTGTCATAAAACAGTGGCTGCCCTGAGTTGTTACGCACACACAAATGTAGTGGCGGCTGGGATCAGTGAAGTCTGTGTACTTTATTTATATTATCATGAATTATGTCTGTTGTTACTAATAAAATGCGATGGCCGACCACATTCCTGTCATTCTGTGGTTACAGCGGTTAAATAATTTTTATGTACCAAGCGCCATTAAGACATTTTTCAAGCTCTTTTTCAAGACCCATGTTTGAACAAATATTTTTAAAGGCAAAATTACAATATATTCCAGACTATGAGTCGCTTTGGAGTATATGTTGCATTTAGTGGTATTCATGTCTGAGCTATCATCAGAGCAAGGTTTTTGTTAGAGAAGAAGAAGATGAAGCCAGGGGGACACTTTGAAAATGGCCTCGTCCCAAAGATCTACCTGCCAGAAAATATCGTACTGTATGAATAACAGCAAAAGCGGCCTCAATTTTCTGTGTAACAATATTCATTCATTCATTTTCGCGGGGGTGCTAGAGCCTATCCCAGCTGTCTTCGGGCGAGAGGTGGGGTACACCCTGGACTGGTCGCCAGCCAATCACAGGGCACATATAGACAAGCAACCATTCACACTCACATTCATACCAATGGGCAATTTTTGGAATGTGGTGGGAAACCGGAGTACCCGGAGAAAACCCACACATGCACGGGGAGAACATGCAAACTCCACACAGAGATGATTGAACTCGTGCTAACCACTCAACCGCGGTGCAGCCCTGTGTAACAATATGACATTTGTATCTTTATTGTTTTTATCTTTATTGCATTGTGGTGGTCTAGAGCCTTCTATTCCTGGTGAGGTTAATAAGTAACACAGCATCCTTCCTTAATTCACAAGAAGTCCAGTGGGATTCAATTAGAAGGCATTAGCACTCATTGGGCTACGTCTCATCCTCTGTTTGCTTTTCCAGCCTGTGAATGAGAGGATGTTCATTATACAAACTGTGTCATTCTATTTCCAATCTTTCCTCTGTTTGTCTCGGTACATATGAAGCTGTAATGACACTCCAAGGGTGATAAATGCAGAGGCGGGTCATCGTATTCACCCTCAACCCACCCATTGACGGCACACTGAATGGAAACACAAGAACAGAGCTCGTTAAATGTTTTACAGTGCTGTAAAGTGTTGGAAAGTGACCAATCGCACTCTTAGTGGGCGATTTCACGCTTGTCATTTAAAGGTCAGGGTGGAGGTTCACCTCAATGATGCCCTAAAATTTAACTTTCTCTTTTTTAGCTTCTATTTCAGACTCCAGAGAGGCTTTACACGCGCATAAAAACCGGTCTGTAAAGTTCCGTCGGGGGGAGGAAGAAGACCATGATTGACAGAAATCCACTCACAACCTCACACCATTCTATGGTACACAACGGATCAACATATTTGTTTATTTGTGTATGCAAGGACAAGATATTGTGTGTGTGCACAGCCTGAAAATGTACAGACATTTCTATGGGCACAGGTACATTGTATGAATGTGAATGTCTCCCTTTTGTTTCTGTATAGCCCCCCCCCCTCTCCGCCCACATGTAAATTGTGAAAAAGTACATGTCAAAGAGTTTGTAAGCTGTGACTTTCTGAAAACTGTTGTACTAAAATGCACATAATAAACGCCTTGACAAAACAAGTCAATCTTTTAATAGTCTGACTCATCCGTATTTATGAGCAGGAACACATTGAGCTATTAATTAGTCAACAAGCAGAGGTAGTAGTGGTGATGGAGGAGAATGCAGTCATTTCACAGAGCTCTTGTTGTCAGCAGTGTTTTATGTCTAATGTTCACTTTCATAGCACACTGACAGCTCACTTTGTAAGCCTTCAAAAAATAATAATGGAGCCATCACTCACCATGAAAATATTACATCCAACCACCGTTGAAAATACTGACTTTTGGGACAAAGTCCTCCAAAAAACTTTAATACCACATGATACTCAAAGTTGATGTACTAAATAAATGCTGTTATTTAGAGTGATCATATTTTGATTAGCGGGAAAAAAGGACACTCTGCCCGGCAATACTGAAATGACACTTGAAGTTTACTCAAAAATGGCTTATCATTTCAATACATTTAAAGTGTGCCTTTCTATGGATAGAATATTTGTATATTAAAAAGACACACATTCCAAAACAGACACAAATATATTGCAAAAACTGAATGACAAATTCAGATTTTACAATAAATATTTACACAATTACAAAAATTCATATAAAATGGGTAAAATGTGCCCTCTAAAATCACAAGAACTCCGCCGATGTTCCTGACGTTCAATTTTATAAGCGTCAAAGTATTTTTATTTGGCTTTTTGGCAACACTAATTGAAAAGCCCACCAACACGGCAGCCTCTCACAGGTTACATAATTTGGAGAAGAATGACCTAATGCTGCTTTACTGCATGTGTAAAAACACTTTAAGGCATAAAACATGAAGTTGGGGGGGGGTAGACTGCGGCGATAAAAGGTAAGGGCAGCACAAGAGAAGCAGGGAGAAGAAAAAAGCTCAACTCTGCTCCTGTGGGGCAGGCCAGTGTGGGACTGGACAAAAAAAACCTCGACAAAATAGGCATGAATAAGCACACTTTACATCACAAGAACTCAAAGACTTGCACCAGGGAAGGAATATGCAGCCATATCCAACATATGCTGCTGACACTGCCTGTCTACTAATACTAACTTAAATCTACTAGTAAAAGACTACCTGGACAAAAGTGAAAATCCCAAAAGTTGATATAAAATTCTAAATTCTAAAATGTATTTTTAAGTATTTTTTTCAGTTGAATAACATCTTGATTTATATAATTTGTGTAAACGATCTCAAATGATATCAGAGTGGGTTTGGCCTTGTAAACTTTGCTTGCCAGGGACTAAAGATGTGCAATTTTCATTTCAGTGCGGAAAGTAATGACATGGTTGATGAGGTGAGTCAGAAGTTGGGGGCGGATGTGTCCCGACTCTTCCCGCTCTACCGTAACTGTTGATGGGCTTCTAACTGATTGATGATGGGCTTAGCAGTGAGACGACTGAGCCAAGAAGAGAGGAGTCCAAGTAGATTTCAGGAAACAGCCAATGTTCTGTCGTTTTAATGCTTTATACACAACACACACTGGCTCTCACAGTTGCACCAGCAAAGGAGAAAACACAAAGCGTGTCCAAAGACTCTGAAACTTGTCCAAGTCAATAATTCACATGCACACACAATTAAGTAAGCCTGCAGAATCCAATGAGTTCCTATGGATTTTGCTGTTCAACGACGACAAAAAAACTTAACCCCAACGTTTACACTGAATCATCCTGCTGTGTCCATCAGTCACTACGGTTTCCAGGTGTGTTTGTGTAAGATTTTAAGTTGAAAAAAATGTCCTCTTACTAGCCCGGAATAGCCATAGCATCTGAAATGCACACCAGACCAAGGGCTTGAGAACTCTGCAAGTTTATTTTGCCAGACAGTCTAATAGCATTTTCCCCAGCACACACAACAATTCACCCAGCCCCTTTTACCTGTGAAGGGCCAACCAAAATTCCCCAATGAGAGGGTGAGGCAATTTATCTAAAAGGTACCATATTTACACTTACAACACCCTTCTTTTAGGTTACAAAAGCCTTTCAATAGTACCACAATTAAGCTTCATTTTCTGTATACATTTTAAGGACTCGATTACACATAACTACATTTACCCAAAAACTACCCAGGTAACGCCCCCCTTCTCCAGGTGACACTTGGGAGAGGCCAATCAAGGTAATCAGCCTCTGGCCTGCACTCACATGGGCGCGCCTCCATGCTTGTGCCCCGACTAATCACCGCAAAATAAAGGAGAAACTGATGAGAAATTAGGAACAAAACCAATGACTATCTTAGGGCATATTCACATCATTCATATGTGATGGTTTTGGGTGCAATTCCCTGGCCTGAACAGGTTTGCTTGTCCCATGTCATCTATTCTGCTGTAGTACTGCAATTTCCATGACTTTGTGGATTATTTTCACTCATATCTAGTCGTTCGAATTATTGTTTTTGTACAAGGTGATGGGTGTGATGAAATATTTGCATAAATTCAACACATGTGAACGTAGGGGGTTTGACTCTTGGACTATTTTGAATCTTTGTGCATCTGGTGCATCAAGGCAAAAACAAGCAGACAAACAAGCACTGAGAAACAGCTTCTTCACAAGACCTCAGACATGCAACGTGCCCGGTCATTAGCGTAATGCAAATGTGCAATATTTCCATCACTGCCTCTGTTACTACCTCATATTTATTTATTTAACAACCCAATACAATACACTCATATGTGACTTTACACATCTGTATACACCAGTCATTATTTGCACTAAGACCCATTATCATTGCACTAAAATTAAAATATATGCAATATGTCTGCTCCTGCATATGCTCCTGTGCAATACTATGTGTATATTTGGGATATCTTGTATATATCTTGTTAAATTCTCTTTTTTACTCTCCAATCTCATTGTACATCTTGTATAATGACAAGAAAGGCCATTCCATTCCATTTGTATTTGATTTCTATTGTACATTTGTCAGTTATCATTAAGAACAAATTAGGGGACGTGTGCTGACAGGGAAGTGACAGTTAACAATATTATAACCAGGTTTACACAACATAAGGACGGACATTGTGCAGTTCTGCAAAACTTCAACCATAATGGATTTGAGTTTAAGGTATACATTTTGCATGAGGGACATCTCAGAGTCATGGAAGCGGTTTAATAGTTTACAAACGTTGTGGTAATATTCTCCATGGTATGCTTCCCTTACTCATTTAGATTAACTGGGCATGTTTGTCACTATAATCACAACAATTAAACTAAGGAGAGTGCATATGTGTGTGTGTGTGTCTCACCTTCACATCCCTGGTGGTTTGAGCAGTGACTTTTCTTCAACAAATCTTTGCCTTAATCAATATTCCCTGAGCAATCACCTGTGAGAAAGAGATTGGCGCACAGCAGGGGAGCTCCTGCAGAGAGAAGAGCGAGTTGGAGGGAAAGCTATGCATTCAGCAATGCGGGGTGTGGGAGTATAGGAACTTAAAGGGAATACTGAGTGAAGGACACGGAGCAGCACACAACTGATCCAAAAGTTCCTGTATATCACACATGGCTTTAATAGTTCTTCTGCAGTACAACACAAGCAGTTGATGTTTGCTAAATACAAGGATGAAGAGTCTTGAACCAGTCACGATGTGCTATATATATCACTATATTGACACTTACTATGGTACCCATTATGGCATTGGATGCTCATATCACCTCCTACTTCGGTACGAGGTACATTATAAAAAAACAAAAAACAAAAAAAAAACCTTAAACTGTATTATGGAAAGCAGGAAGTGAACAAATGTAACAGTTACTGATTGTAAAAGTACCAGATGGAGGTGTAGGATTTAATAAGCTTTGCTTCTTCCTACTCCTTTTGGACATGTGGAACTGGAAACTGATTATGGGATGCACTCAATTGTAATCTGATGCATGTTCAAATGAAATAAAACCATTACCATATATTTGGTTGATGTAATGCAAAAAAACGTAAAATGTGTATTTTTTTTAATCTATATATACTGTGAAAATGCAAAGAAAATAACATTATGCAGAATAAGCAGGACTCAGGTGGAACCTTTGTTTCGGTAGCTGTTGTGCCAGGATTGCATTGGGTGTGAACTTCCGCCAACCCAGACGCAATCAGGGCAAAGAACTTGGTGCTCTGTGTCCTTACTGCTGTCCACTTAGCTGTTCTTACAGGTCACTAGTGGCACATATAATCTCTTTAAACCCATAACATGCTAAGGAAAGTAATTGAAGTGCTTTCGAAACTTTGTAAGATTATTGGTCGTCTTCGAGCACATTTAGGCGGCAGTTCGTGCCGTGTCGCGGCCATTTTGGGTTCAGTTGGCCCTCACTCTTGTTTCACAGGTAAGCTCACTGTATATGGTCATTGTGCTCCTGCACGCACAGACACACCTGCGACTATATTATCTTTGTTAGTCTGAAAAAAGGGGTTTACATTTCAACATTACCTTTTGTATGACTTATTTGTTTTTATTTGCATATGTCCAGAGTTGTAGCAAACTAGCAAGTTGCTTCTTTTAAAGCACAGAAGAATAGAACTGTGCTGTGTGTACAATGTTATTATAGTGGATTCTCTGCATCTATGTTTAGTGATGGTATAAACATTGTTATGTTGCCAGTGTAAAACCAAAACAGTGAAGGTAATTTGAGAAATGTAATGAAGGTATTGCATGGATGAATGTTATTTGCACTTACTTGTGACTATTGATTCTAGAAGAAAGTTATTCTTGAAATGCGTGAACTTTGAGTTTCAATACAAGACACAATCTGGACGATGAACTTGGTGCTCCGTGTGCTTGCTGCTGTCCACTTGTCTCTGTTCTTACAGACTGTTGTATTTTATTATTGTGGCGCCATATCCTGCTACTGTTGCAGCTGTAACCCAAGGCAAGCTACAACTTAACTCTGAATCCCTGACGTCATTTCCTGTCCAGCTGCTGCACCGCTCCCCTAGGGAACACATTTATAGCAACACAAGTCTTGTTTAGTCTTAGAAGTGCCTTATGTACTGACTTTATATGAACTATATTCGATGATATGAGTGTAAAGGTGACTATAGGGGTGTTACTTCAAGTTTATGGGGCTCTAATAATGTTAAAAACAGCCATATATTTGTATATGTCACTCCAGAAATATTCAATTTATAAATTAGGAATCATATTTTGTGGAAATTCACTATCACAGTCGGCTTTGGAACTAATTAATCACAATAAATGAGGAACTAGTGTATATTTTAAATGTTTTGATAACAATTTTGGGTTTAACTGTAGCTTTTAACACCATATGATACAACTGTATTACTGAAAATGTTTTTAATTTGGAAAACAAAGGTCATTCATTGCCTTTAATGTCATTTACATTTTTCCTGATTGATCTAATATAAAATGTATTTTAGAGAAGCTATAAAGTATTTCACACTTATCTGATGCTTCCATTAAATGTATAAAGTCTCAATTAAAAATAGTCTCGAAGAACTACAAAATAACGTCAGCTGTAGGAAATTGAGTGTCATACGTGCTGACCACTACTGTGAGAGAACTTTTAAAAAAGCATTCATGGATTTTTCATTTCCTCATTAGTTAAACAAGGGAATGCAATCTTCTTTTAATGGAGACATCTGATAAAAGTACATCAATGTCGTTTCGTCAGACGACAGATTTGAAGTGTAAGCTAGATATGTCCATGTGTACCACAAAGGACACACTCATCTTTTAAAAGTGATGTAGCCAAGGCCAGTCATAGTGGAGCCAAGTGACTCATAGAACCGCATGTGGTCCAGCAGAACACAAACTGACCTTCAGCTACTTTTTTGGTGAGTGCTTTAAAGGCTGGCTTTGGCCTTTGAGGGGTGTTCAACCTGATTCCAATGCTCTGATGGATAAATTACATTCCCCTCATTCAGTAATTAAGATGACACATATTCAATTCAGAATGTATTTTTGATGAAGACGTTGCTTGCAAAGAGCCCGACTGTGCCTCTCTTAACGTTCTCTGCTTTTGTGTATAAAACGAGATTGTGTCCAATGAGATTTTATATCTCAAAGGAGGTCGAAGGTAATTAAGATGCATTTAATTATCAAAAGCAATCTTCTCTGTGCTAGAAATCAGCATTTCAGAGATGCCTGACACCAGTCTTGCTAAGACGTCAATTAGAGACCATTCCAGTGACAGGAGAGTGAGCTATACAACCATGGACAAAATTACACAATCACGTCCAACGTCGTCCGTGCATACCGTCATCTGGAAAAAAACTGGCTGTGGCGCCCCAAGTGGGTTGTGCTAAAAGTGCTTTGAAAGACATTGTCAAAACGTTATAATTATCAGACATATTATGGGCAATTAGTAAGTCCTACCCATGCACCTGCCATGACGTTTAGCTAGATGGCGGCCATGTTTTTCAACCAATTTTGCACACAGGTGATTGTCAGTGCTTGACCATGTGGTGCATTTTCGGCCCTTTGTATTGAGTTGTGGACTCCCATAGAGCAGGTAAACACGATAACCCGTACAGAAAGCTTTCTATATCTTCCAGAATCTGCACCTATTCCAGCTATATCTCTTTGGATTTTGAAAACTATCAGTTTTAATTTATTCCGCCCACCTCCCACTCATCTTGTACAGCTAATAGCTTGTACCCGGGAACGCCCATATAAGGAAGTCGGTGAAAAAAGTCCGGACACCAAGATTATGTCTCGTTTAAAAATAATTAAAGCTCATTCATCTGTTTAATGTGCATACAATATGCAGTTTTGTTCCGACAAGAAGCAAAAACCCAAATTGGCAAGGAAGCCGATCCAATCTCCTCACCATCCAAAGCATTTTTGTCTCTAAAGGTTGAGAAGATATAGGGTTATAAGAAGGACAGTACCCCACCCACTCCTGAAACCCCCCCGCAGAGTCTAATCCCGCACAGAGCCACACTCAGCTCTGCCCGCCTTCGATTCCTGCAAAAAGAAATCAATGAAATATTTTCCCACCAAAATGAGGGAAGGAACAATGAATGAACAATGCACATGTCAAGGTCTTTTTAATTAGAGAGCTCACTCAGAAGGACTCCTTTCCTTTCACGGTTGTAGAGGAAATGAGACGGGCCAGCCGAGGAGGAAGATGGGCGTGTTGATAGCAAGCGATGAAGGTCAAACACTTCCTACTGACGTCTCTTTAATATCAACTTCATAACTTGACCTTGGCGGCTAATACACGGGTAGAAGCCATCAACTTTTTATTCTCTTTGTCTTTGTCCCTGATATGACATTGTTTTATCACACCGAAACCTAAAAATAGAAGGACCTTGTTGATTTATTGACAGGTCATCAAATGCCTTTGCACTCGCTAAGTATAGATGCTCAACTGTGTCTTTTCTGTTTGGAAATGACATATACTGTCCAATAACAACCGTGTTCTGTATGTAGCATGTGTATTGCAAAAAAATATTGTTGCAATTAGAAGTGACAAACAAGTGCCGTTTAATGGAATTTGATTTAATTCATAAAGTATGGTTACCAAGACGGTTACCACTGTTCTGTTTTCAAAACAAAAACAAAAAATTATAAACATGTTTTTCGACGCCGCTAGGGCAGCTAAGATGTTTGTGTGAGAGCACAAAGTGGGTGATGAAAACATTTGGGAAGATTGACAAGATGAATGAAAACCCTCTGCTCTGTTGTCCTCCTCCAGTTTTTTGTATGAGCTACATTATCTTGCGATAATCTATAAATAATATGGTGACATAATGGCATACATATTCACAACAATAAAAAAAAAAACAATCATCCATCCTAAGTTCGGGTCGTGGGGGCAGCAGCCTAAGCAGAGAAGCCCAAACATCCCTCTCCCAGCTACTCCATCCACTTCCTCCAGGCAGCTTCCAAGGCATTCCCAGGCCTCCTACTGGTCAGGCATGCCCCGAACACCTCCCCAGGGAGGCATCCGACAGGCATTGTGACCAGATACCCGAGCCACCTCATCTGGCTCCTCTTAATGCAGAGGAGCAGTGGTTCTACTCTGAGTTTTTTTGCTTTTCATCTTCATTGCTTTTTCACCTTATCTCTAAGGGAGAGACCAGGCACCCAACGTAGAAAACTAATTTCAGCTGCTTGTACCCGCAATCTTGTCCTTACGGTCAGGAAATAGGAAATGTAAAAAAATACTTGCATTGGAGAGGCTGAAATCAGAATATATGACATCTTTAAATCAATACATGAATATCCAAAACCCAAGATCATCAATTAATTGATTAATTGTTGCAGCTCTGACGATACATATTCATTTACCGAGTCTGGAAAAAATATGGAAGTTAGAAATCTCAAAAAAAAAAAAAAATAAAATAAAAATAAAGTAAATAAATTCATAATTAACGGAAGAAAATTTACAAGAGGAAAATTAAAATAGTTGGAAAAAAAGCTGTAATTTTATGAGAAAGCCCAAATATTAAGAGAAAAATGTCAGAATTTTAGGAGAATAAACTTGTAATATTATGAAGAAAAATAATGTCATTTTAGTAGCATAGACTTCAAATATATGAAAGAAAAAAGTGTATTTTTTTAAATGTGTACTATTATGTGAGAAAAAGTAAGGAAAAAAAAAAATCTCAAATACGTAGGGACCTTGCATATAGTACATCTCGGATTTTTCAGTCAGAAGCCTGAAAAACAACCACAGCTGACCTGGTTGTGCATCAATGAATGAGGTATTGGATGTGCAATAAGCACTTGCGTAAACAGAGACCAGGAGACATGAATGTTATTTTTAATTACCTCTGTGTGCATTGTGCACTTGTGCACGCGTCTGCCATTGAACGTAATGAAACCAGCAGCTGCAAGTCAGTGCATTCATGTTCTGTTGTTAATTGAGACTTAAAAGCACATGACTTATGACACAAACTGAAATCTTAGTTTGACCAACCCACACCAACACTGAGGATGGTCTAGACGGGGGATGAGTAGCTTGGAGCAAGGTCATGTAGTTCTTTTTAGGCTCTCAGCTGGATCTTGACAGTGATTGTGAATTACACAGAATGACATTGGACAGAGGTCATGCGGAACATGTGACTACAGTTCCTTAAGAGACAATGGGGAATATGCTCATGTTTTTAATGAGCTTTTTTTTTTTTTTTAAAGATTGGGACAAACTTCCGCTGAATGCTCTGAGCTCATTTTTCAATGATAGTTCTGCTATTGTGGAGAATATGGATTTAGCGAAACTTGTAATAGATGATGTGTTGTACAGTGAAACATTGGTAAGCGTCATTAGTCTGTTCCAGAAGGTCCAACTGTAACTGAAACATCCTCTCATTAACTGGAAATCATATAAATGAAATTAATCTATCATAGACACACGAAAATGTGTGTCCATTTTTTTTTTATAGTTTTACAATTACAGTTTTACATACAAAAAAATCTTTAAGACGTGACTGTTGGCAAAGACGGCTATGACACAGCAAGATCAACACAGACACAACTTTCGTGCTTTGTTTTGAGTTATTTCTTGAATTCAGTACTTTCTGGCCTTCTCTACCAAAATTCTTGCACATTTCGTTGACTTCATTGCGGGGTTATTTTGCAGCTGTGATCGATAAGCAAATGTGGTAACTGTGTTAGTTAGCAAAAACTTACAGGTCAATGATAATATGGATGGATGACGAAGTTGGGGGACAATGACTACTGGTTCTGGTTTCCATGCTAACACGAAGCTGACAGGGATGTTTTGTGTTAAAAATATATTTCAAACAAAGCCGGACACGCAAATTGTATTAATACTAAAGCCATGTAGGTTTGGATGTTTTTATCCCTTAATAATACTGTAAGGCAGGGGTCTCAAACTAGCGTCTCGCGGGCCGCATTTGGCCCCCACCTTGATACCAAAGTTTAATGTTGAAATGACAGCTTAAAGCTGTGTGCACACCGGACACAATTAACATGATGCTACCCTGTTACCCCGCCCTGTTTCGCTTTGGATTAGCACTGAAGCTAAAGGCTTATGACCCTGGGTACAAATAAATGCAGGAAATGATTTGGAATAAAAGGGAAAATACACGTCAAGATAAAGCATCTCATCAAACATGTTGTTAAAGTTACCACGCTGCTCCCAGATGGAACTGAGTACGATGCTAACTTGCTAATTGGGTCAAATTATTAAGTTTCATTAATGTTCATGTTAAAGGTAAAAAAAAAAACGGAACCAAAGTACTGAAAAAGTGTAGGGTATAGCAGAAGCAAAAGCATTGAAGATAGTTTTTTTATTGATTTTTTTTCCCAGTTTTTAATAAATGCGTTTTGTTTTGTTTTTTTAAAACCTGATGCGGCCCGGCTTCACCCAGAACCTAGCTACGGTGGCCCCCAGGTAAATTGAGTTTGAGACCCCTGCTGTAAGGGAAACTGTTTGAGGGACTCAACAGTGCTTCTGCTGGTTGCAGCCAAGTTGTGCAGCGGCAAGATTAAACAACAATCAATTCCACCAAATCAGTAAACATCTTTATACTGGTCATAACATATTAAATTCTTGCTATTTCTATTTAGTATCAAATTTTCTTTTGATATGAATGTAGGACCAAAGCAGCCTCAGATGGCATGTTTAAGGTACTATTGTCTGGGATATGATACACTCACTATATGTGTCAATTTCTGAGCTTTTGAATATGTCTGCGTTACATATACCCGACATGTGTATTCAGGGCTGTGTGGGTGAACGCTAGTGTAACTGGAGAGGCTGCATAGAGGACACGCTAAGTGGCTCTCAGGGGAGAGTCGATCAGTTGTTAAAGACAGTGGAGAGGGACACAACGTTCAGAGCTGCCAGCTCAGACAGACACAAGACGAGTCTTGGTTAGTATAATTGCGAAAGGCAGGCAGCCTTTTGAATGCCGTCTCTGTTGCCCTCTTGCTGACAAGCTCACAGAAGCCTTTCACCTTCTTATGCCAGACAAGTAGATGGATTGGAGTGGCAACAAAGGAGAAATTAATGGGTGTATTTATTGCCAAAGCGTCTGTGCTATCATTGATTTTTTGGAAAGCACCAATCACATTAATTTGTAGTTCTTGCTTTCTCCGCAGCCATTCTCTTGTGGCAATGCTACAATTAACTTGAGAGCTTGTGAAAATGTTTTGTGCAATTCAAATCACATCCTTTCTTTGTTCCTGATGGCAGGTTTTTATTCTCAAGGCTGGCATGTCTTCTGTTGCCTGGTTGAAAGCTTTCATTTTGTGGGAGCGAAAGCTAAAACCCTGAAAGTAACAGGAGTAACAAGGACAAGAAGGGAGGGAGTAGAGACGGTGCCTCCTAAACATTAATAAATCTGCATCTACACATAGGACACTACCCTTACTGCACTTACTCCCAATGCGCAAGACATTATCCAAAGTGATGAAAGGAAAAGAGGAATGCCAAATGATAACCAATTCCCTTTTGGAGGTCTCCATCCCATTCCCAGGCCCGCTTTCCTTTCTACTGTCTTCTCTACTTACCATCTCCACCATGGCTGCCGCCCCCATAAGGCAAGGAAATGCAGCTGCTGTCAGCCACTGAGGGCCTCCAGGCTGATCTCTCACTTTGTAGAGTGTGCAGCACCATAATGAGCCCACTCTTCCATCTGCAACATTCCTCCTCCATCCTGATTTTAAGAGCCCCACTTGTGCGTCGCCATAGGTGAGCGCGGCGCAGGCAGTAGGGTGCATGCTAAAAAACATATGAAAAAGGCCCTTTATGGAGTACAGCTGAATCCATATGATGTATACAATAATCCTTCTTTTATCACGGGGAATTGGTCTTATGAGTGAATTTCCTTTATATAAGTGGAATATTTTTCTAGTTGGAGCATAGAAAACCTGATTACAACCTTCTAAATTAAATTTTTAACATTATGAATTTAATTTAATTTTACCTAGCATGTATATTTACAAGTAAATGTCGAGATGCTCGATATTGGCTTTCTTACTGATATCTGATATCACGATTTTTCAGCATCTACATCAGCCGATAGCGATATTAGCAGTTCCCTCAAACTAATATCATATAATGAGCACATTATATATTTTTTTTCTACTGTGATGCCACTGGATGCATGTCACAAATAAACACTTTGTGCAAAATAAGACAAATACAGCACCGCAATATGGAATGTAAGTTATAGAAAAAAGTGGTGTTTTTAACAGAATTAGTCTTTAAGAACATCATCAAAATTATGCACATCACGCGTTAATGTAGCATGAACATCTCGGCAGAAATAATGATACCGATATGAACCATTTTATGCCAATATTGACCAATATTCCATCTCTAATTAAATGCATTTAATTTAATTAAATGGTCTCTAAATTCTACATAATTTAATGCAATGAAAACCTGAATGGGTAGAACAAACATTGAAAAGCAAAAATGAAAATGATCTTTTCTCCAGTTCACAACATTAATTTCTCTGAGCAACCACAAAGTGTCCTCAAAGTGTCCTCAAAGTGTCCTCAACCAACACATACCAGTAACACACAGAAAACACATACTATTTATAATATCTGTCTGCCAAAGAGGCTGAGTACTTTTCAATTTTACTTCAAAGTTTATTGAAAATTGCTGTTACAGTTTACAAATGCTGCATGATGGTGACAGTCACTATTACCCATTGGAAAAATGCAGTCAACCATCATGGCAGAGTTAGAATATATGGAGTAGGTGCTAAGGGTCCAAATGGTATTGTTAATTAACACCAGTTGTTCGCAGGCAAAGCTGCTAAACGACGGAATTCTCAAGGAGACCGTGAACCAGAGGCTGCCTGCAGCTGTGCTCGGTGTTGTGCGCTAATGTTGATTGTTGACCTCTGAACTCCCGTCATTACTAGCACCTGTCACTCAGCACAGCCCCCCGTCTCAAAGGGAGAAAGATCTACGACAGCTGAAGGGTGAGTGAGACATGCCTAGCACCCAAATTCCAACACTCCATACTCCCCAGTGGTCGTAAACAATCATAACTTAAAGGATGATCTCTGACTCAGCACACAGAGGAAGGAAAACAGAAATAAGCATAGCTGCAGTGTTAAAGGTAAAAAAGGCTATTATGACTATTATTCTCTCATCTGAGTCATAACTGTTGACTTCTGCTTAGGAGGTTTTCATTGCTGTTTGTAGTATGTCGGAAGAATTGGGGAAAAAAAATTCACAAAGGCTGAATAAACATCAACTTGAGACATTTCACCTTTAATCCGAAGGGATTCGGATTCGGACACTGATGACAACAAAGCTTCATGGGAAAGTCAGATATGGACAAAGGAAGACCCATAAAAACATATTTATTAGTGACCTCAGTTTCAACTAACGATAAATAACACTGATGTATGCTCCATAAATCAACAAAGACAGGCTATGGTATTAATATGAAAAAGTGACCACTAAATATAACGAATGGCATATATTCTACTCATAACATTATGATGAATTTAATGATGATATAAAGATACTATATAAATGACCATTAAAATATACATTTTGAATTTGTTCCCCATTATAGCCTGTTTGTATATTCTTTTTCTGGCCACATGTTGAAAGTTTGCTGCACTGATGTTTACATAAAATGTATAATGCTTTGGAACCTTGTCGCTATCATGGACTAGTGCTTAGAAGACATTATGTAAACAAGACTCTCTCTTGTACCAACTTTGAAATAGTGGTCGTTATTTGTTGTCTTGTTTTTTTTTTTTCATGTTTACGGACCGAATAGCATCCTTTTTCAAAATGCATTTTGCTTGTTACCGCATGTTACTTCGAAGCAGTCATCAGTGAAACGGTCACTGTAAAGGTCAGAACTCAATGTGGGTCTCTTATTCGCTGGACTTGCTAGGTCCATTGTCTATTGTCGAGAGAAAAAAAAAAAAACAATATCACTCGGTTATTGCGAACAACCGGCAGCAGCACAACATTTTGGCCTGACTACTACTTTGATGAAAAAACATTTGTTTACTCTGCTTGAGCTGAAAGGTTTTACACCCCCAAAAAATGAGGCTGAGTTGGCTGGCACCATGAACAAGAAATTAAATTTTTGAAAATATACCGTTCACTTTCAAAAAATCAAACAATGTCGAACATAATTACAAACAATATAAATCATGTCAAGGAATCTTTAATTATTTGAAATTGATTCACATTTTGGAAATTTGTTTTGGCTTTTTCTAATTAGTTTTTTCTGAGTTTGTTTCACATTTTTGTAAGTATGTAATTTTGTTTTGTTTAGTTTTTAAATTTGTTTTAGAGTTTGTTTTACTTCATTGTGAGTCTGACAAAATTACATTGCTACAGTTTTACAGTGTACAGCATAAAAATGACACCTTTAAATACAGATGCAGAAAATGTACTACAACATAGTACTACTGATCAATATCAAGTCAGTGTGCTACATTTAGTACTATTCTTGTTGCAGTAGAGTATATTCACTCATAGCAGGAAAACCGAACATTCCTATTGGCTTTAGCTTTTTTGGTTATTGACTGGTGTCGCATTTCTCAGTTTGTCTGGTCCAACTGTGAGACAGGATTAGGCTCCATTTCAGCCTAGCCTCCAGATCAGGAGTACGAGATGTTACCGCATTTTTTTTATAGGTTGGCTGTTCCTGCGACTTATACTCCAGAGTGACTTATAATTGAAAAAAACTGTTTATGTTACATAAACACTGGACACCTTTTGTGTTCATGTTTATTTTTGGTGTAGCTGAATAAGCATTGTGTTAGCATATCTTACACCTATTCAACCTGTTCTCTATTCTTTTATTGTTACAACTTACCTTCCAAGAGGACGTAATGTCTGTTTTGGTCAAGTAGTTTATAAAATAAATTACCCGCAAAAATTGTGACTTATACTCCACTGCGACTTATGTATGTTTTTATGCATTATGCATTTTTGGCCTTGTGTGATTTATACTCCGGAGCGACTTATAGTCCAGAAAATACGGTAAATTCCCATTATTAAAACACCTCCAAAAACCTCCAACAATGCTTTATGGGTTTATATATATGCTATAACCATGTAGTGACAGGGACATTCATGATAACATGTAATACTTGTGTATTTTGGTCATTTTAAGAATTTACGGAACCTACTTCCTGGGTGCATTGATTTCACATAGTAACATAGAAATGAACACTAAACCTAGCATGAACTTTTCCCAACTCAAAAACAAAAACCACAGCAGTGGTGGCAGCAGCTCCAGTATGTGGCATTACCTGTCAGTATTGGCCTGAAGCATTGTGGGGGAAGCACTGACACGCTGTGAGCACTACAGTTTTTTACTACAGTGTCAAATCTTAAATCAGGGGTGTCCAGAGTGTGGCATGTATTTTATGTTTATAATAATTTCACAAGACTAATGTTGTAATATTATGAGGAAAAATAACATAATTTTAGTAGCATAAACATGAAATAAGAATAAGAAAAATACGTAATTTTTAAAGTCGTAATATTGGGAAAAAACAACATAATTAAGGATAAAATAATGCCTGCCAGCCCTAATACCTGCCTTAAATAGACAAGCCCACCTAATATAGAGAAACTCCTTTCATTATGTGTGAAATCATGCATGTCCACATGTACGGTGTAGGGATGTTCTAAACATGACCATCCTCTTGAAGCCTGTCCTAATTCCACTCGTGCCCCAGACCTTTCTATTGGGCAGTAGATAAGCCATGGCTTTGCTAGGTCAGATCCTCCGAGAGACCAACTGATGTCAATCTGCAACCCACTGACCGCTGTTTAGATCTGAGATTTCCCACCAAGTCAGGCCAATTAGCGCACGTGGCTCACAGGAGGTAAGAATAACCGAGCGTATCTTCAGAATGTTGTTTGTGGGATCCAAAAAATATTATTTTATGTCCACTCTTTACCAACTTTGTGCAGCTGAACACATGCCAAGGTCGTGTAAGGTTTAAAAGTCAAAGAAGAAGAACATTCCGTTTGGGTGTGAGGCAAAAACATTCAGTCCCGGTTGTGCTACTTTTTATCTCCCTGGTCTTAACAACTCTGCATTCACAATATGAGCACTGAACACAAAACTGTTTTTAATCTCTGTATGACATAAACAGTTAAAAATTGTTCATATTCTGGTAGGATTTTGACTAAAACTGAATTTTGTATTTTTGACTTTAAGGAGACCTATCATGCTCCACACAATAACCTGCACAGCTTTCGAGATCTTCCAGATTCTGCACCTCTTTTTGCATCTTTTCCGTAGATTTCCTGCTTCCCACCCCAAGGGGTCGCTTTAATTAATTCCACCCACTCTGCTGTGATTGGTCACACTTCCGGATACGGTGGTCCGCAAATTCTGAAGTCCGGATCACATTGATGTCAGTAGAACTCTATAAAACAGCGTGCCGGCCAAAGCTTATAACATGAGCTACTGGTGGCTAAAATGCCATGCCAAGCTAAAACTCAACTCTGAACCCATGATGTCACTTCCTGTCCTCTACATATCCAGATTACATTTACTGCGACACACACAAGCACAGGTTTTATTGGGTTTACTTTCTCTCATTATGTCTACGAGTGGAAAGTTTACTATAGGGGTATTATATTATTATTACACAATCCCCCGCGTCCCCTTCGCTCCTCAGACTCCAACCTCCTGGCACTCCCCTGTAAGACCAAGCTCCGAACCTGGGGAGACAGAGCCTTCTCCATCGCTGCCTCCACCCTCTGGAACTCTTTGCCCCATTCACTCCGTGCTTGCCCTGACCTTCCCAGTTTCAAAAAACAACTAAAAACCCACCTCTTTAAATCAGTTTTTAATATCTTATATAACTATAACTAACTATGACTATAACTAACTATAACTTTTTACACCTGACTGCTGTGCCCCGCCCCGCTTTTACTCATGTTTTAATTGTGTATTAACCAATGAATGTTGTATTTTTATTTATCTTGTACTCTGTTTACTTGTTTTTATTCAACTCCATTTTTCTGTAAAGTGTCTTTGAGTATTTTGAAAAGCGCTATACAAATAAAATGTATTATTATTATTATTTCATGCTCTTACTAGGCAAATATTGTATTCATAAATGAGTAATCCTACTTTGCGAATATTCAGTTATTTGGTTTCAGATCTGACTGTGAGATTAGAGAAATGAGAGATTAAAGTACACCAAAGAAGAAGATGACTAAAATAATATTTTTTTTTAAGTCAAATCAGACATCAGTTGTATATTACACATTTTTATGTAATTAAATGAATGGATCCATATTCTAATCAACTATATTATAAATCAACTTTATATAGAACAAAAGGTTTATACGGTTCATTGAAGAAGCCCATTGGAAATGTTTGATATGTGCATATATTTTTCCTTTTTCTTTAAGGAGTTGAAGAGCTTTACTCAGAACATACAAACCATTAATAAAATAGCCAAAAACATTACGATAGTATATAGTAATATTGACTACCCAATAATATTTAACTAAATATTGATGTATAACAGGTATTTTATAAAATATTTCAACAATCTATATTAAACAGGTTGCCTGTCAAATTATAGACAGATAATTTCAGCGTCAGACAGAAGGAATCCAGTTAATGAAACTGTCACCAGATAGCAGTTGCATCAAATTACCTTCGTCCTTGAATCATCCAGCCTTAAAATAAAATGATACCTTTGTCAATTGCCCTAATCCGCAGTCTAAAACAATCTAATCATACATATAGCTTCTTGGGATTCATATCAGACAGCTAGTACATGGATTTATACTTTCCAAATAGGAAGCCTGAATTCTTCAATTACTATGGGCTAGTTCAATCATGTTCCAGAATTTGATGTTGGACGTAATGATGCTGATATACCAGGCTGACACGATTTCATGGAACAACGTCAGCCCGCACAGATGGATGGTGAAGAAAATTGACCACGGATTGAGAATCAAGGAAAATATTCAAACAAATAGGAGAGAGAAGTGGGAGTCATGAAAGAAAGTTTTTTTTTTTTTTACAAATTGTGGAAAATGTAGCCAGCAAGCTACAAATGTTGTTGTGACAAATTGCCAATATAAATGTTTAGAACATCACCAACCGTCAGCATTGTTGGGACGGGTGAATTGCATAAACAGATGTGAAAACAATAAAATAAAGATTACACGGTGAAGGAGAATGCATAGAAGTGGGAGATAGCAGCAGAGTCAACCTAAATACGTAGATCTTTATCCAGGTTTGGGGAATGTGAGCCTGGTAGAGCTCTGACTGAGAAATTGGACAGCACAAGATAAATGGGCTGGGTAAATATGTCCTCCTTTGACAACCATCACGAACATTTTGATGATAACATCAGGTGTTTGTCATCTCTGTCTGTTCTTGTTATTTGTGAAGATGAAAAAAATGGAGCTGCAGACATTTCGGGGGACCCTATTGAACTTTGGACTTTTATTCATACGTACATTGCAACCTTGGTTAGCGTCCGCCCCGGTTGTGATGTTCTCAACTGGTTGACTATGTAGTTCCTTGATAACTAAAAATTAGAATTCATTCATTCATTCATTTTCTACTGCTTATCCTCACGAGGGTCGCGAGGGTGCTGGAACCTATCCCAGATGTCTTCGAGCGAGAGGCGGGGTATACCACCTGAACTGGTCGCCAGCCAATCACAGGGCACATATAGACAAACAACCATTCACACTCACATTCATACCTATGGACAATTTGGAGTGGCCAATTAACCTAGCATGTTTAAGAAAACCCACACATGCGCGGGGAGAACATGCAAACTCGACAAACAGATGGCCGAGGGTGGAATTGAACTCAGGTTTCCTAGCTGTGGGGCCTGTGCGCTAACCACTCGGCCAAAAGAGAGGTGAATTGAAGAAATAACTCATAGTAAAAGACAAAGGTGCTGTCTGTGTGACCTCTCCTTATCAAACCCTGTGGCCTCATAGCCATCTTTGTCAACAATCAAGGTAAAAGTGACCTTTTCATTCGTCATTTGTATATATTTATATTTCAAATTGTTTTCTGCATGTAAAACTATAATTATTTTTGTATAAAACATGGACAGAAGAACCTATTAATAGTGACTCTGACCATGTCTCTTCATTCGAGCGTTTTTGTATCCTTGTTAAAACGTATTGTTACGGTCGTCCAATTTGACTGGTTGTCCTCCTCTTTCTCCTCATTTGTTCTGTAGTGGTTCCATTTTGGTTGCCATGTAACGTCAACCGTCCTTCAGCATGTCCAGAAGTCCGACTTTTTGTGAGAAGGTTGGCTTCCTCTGGCTTTTGGGTGCTTGATTGTGGTTTTGTTTTTCCACTATGGCCTGTTATTACTCAAATTATTATTATTACTCATATTGAATCCTACTTCAATTTTACTCAATTAACCACAATAAACGAGGGTAAACTGTATAATTATTGCAAAACTTGTAAGACACAAAATGAGTCTTTTGGTGTGCAGGACTATGGAAGGCCACAGGATTGTACGAATTTATTATTACATACAAAATATTTTCCCAATGTTTTAAGGTGAGTAATCAAATTAATGTCATGTAGTGTCAATCATAAAAGTGTTTCAATCTATACCAAGAATAATATCAGTTGTGAGTCCATATTTTGTCATTTGCCCCCAAAATAAGCGAAATAGCTAAATAATCACTGGAAGGCTGCCTAACATTCATCTAAGACTTTTCTTGACAAGTTGCTGTTTGTAACGCATGTTGTGTTGGATAAATCAACACAAATATCTGCAATATTTGCTTTCCTTGCTTGAAGCCAACATCTAAGGTACACTGGGTTAAAGGTTTGTGTTGTGTCGTAGAGGTAAATTGTGAATAAACATTGGTGGTTTATTTCTCATTTAGGTACATCATGTATAATATACACCTAAATGAAGAATTTCCCGTCAACAGTAAGATTTCCTGTATGCTATGATAATGTTTGGTTCACAGCAGGGGAGCATTGGGAGGCGGCCATTCTTAACCTTAAGTCTTGGCTAATGCGACCGTTAAATCCAGTGTCTACAAGACATGCAATCTATCTTTCTGACTGGACAGAGATAGTATCGCTCTTATCTGTATGGAGCTGTGTGTTGTCGAGCTTTTTAGATATGGAGTAAAGAAAGTGCTTATCTCTTCCGGAATGGAACTCGATGGAACTTGAAAGAAGCTGACTTCCAGCTTGGCAGTGTGGAACATTTAGCTGACCAGCAATATCGTCCATCTCTTTGAACCACTCCACAGGATCTTCGCAATCTGCAGCCTTTTGGTGATTAAACGGAACGATACCAAAAATATACAAGTGAAACTGAAATTTACAGCTGTCATAAGCTAATTTTAATAGCTCTAAGTTAAAGAAAATAGCCAAGCCCGATTGACTTCTTATTCACTAAAAGAATGAATATGTCAGCTCTCAATGTTCCAGAAGATAGGGGTGTCCTGACCTTTTCCACCGAGGGCCACATACTGAGAAATGAAAGGATGCAAAAGCCACATTGATATTATATAAACATGCTAAGAAAGTCTATATCAGGGGTCTCAAACTCGCGGCCCGCGGTCCAAATACGGCCCGTGAGACGCTAGTTTGAGGCCCCCACCTTGATACCAAAGTTTAATGTTGAAATGACAGCTTAAAGCTGTGTGCACACCGGACACAATTAACATGATTTTGCCCCGCCCATACTGTTACCCTACCCTGTTACCCCGCCCTGTTTTGCTTTGGATTAGCAATGAAGCTAAAGGCTTATGACGCTGGGTACAAATAAATGCAGGAAATGATTTGGAATAAAAGGGAAAATACACGTCAAGATAAAGCATCTCATCAAACATGTTGTTAAAGTTACCACGCTGCTCCCAGATGGAACTGAGTACGATGCTAACTTGCTAATTGGGTCAAATTATTAAGTTTCATTAATGTTCATGTTAAAGGTTAAATAACTGTTAAAACTGTACATTTGAATCTGAAAAAATAATTTCTCTACCAACTGTATGTGGTTTCTTACGTTTTTCTTATTTGCTGTTTTATTATTATTTTACTTATTTATTACTGATTTATTGATTGATTTATTGTCTTTATTCTTAATTTGTTTATTTATTTTTTATCTTATTTTGTGTATAGAAAAATAAAAATTAAGATATTTGAGAACAGTGGAATGTTTAATCAGATATTTTGGTGTGGAAAACCGGAACCAAAGTACTGAAAGTGTAGGGTATAGCAGAAGCAAAAGCATTGAAGATAGTTTTTTTTATTGATTTTTTTTTTCCAGTTTTTAATCAATGCGTTTTGGGTTTTTTTTAAAAAACCTGATGCGGCCCGGCTTTACCCAGAACCTAGCTTCGGTGGACCCCAAGTAAATTGAGTTTGAGACCCCTGTTCTATATATTTCAAGAAAAAAATGCATCTCAGCTTTGTAACATAGATTATCAAGCTAACAGGCTACACTACACAACGGCATGACAGAACAACAGACTCCGGTAAGAGCAAAGGAGGGGGGCTCTGTGTGTATGTCAACAACTGGTGTACACACAGCAACCGTAGACCGCCAGTGCTATCCGGACCTGGAGTATGTGACTGTGAAGTGCAGGCCCATCTATCTTCCAAGGGAGTTCAATGTAGTCATGGTTACCGCTGTTAATATACCGCCAGATGCTAATGGTAACTCAGCAGTCGGACTTCTATAAAGCGGTCAACAAAGCTAATATCCTGTGCACATCATAGCTGGGGACTTTAACCATGCAGATTTCAAGACAGTGCTCCCTAATTTCTACCAGCATGTAAAATGTGCGACAAGAGGAGCAAACACACTGGACAAGGTCTATTCTAATATCAAGCTGGGTTACAGGGCGAGACCACTTCCGCACCTGGGCCAGTCTCACCACATCTCCCTTCTTCTAATCCATGCATATGCCCCCTAAGAAGAACTGCTCTACCACTACAAAAACCATCAAGACTTGGCCGGATGGTGCCTCTCAGCAGCTGCAGGACTGTTTTGACAGGACAAATTGGGACGTGTTCAAACATCCAGACCCGGAGGTATTCACTGACAGTGTCCTGTCCTATATCAAGTACTGCATAGACACTGTCACAGTAGACAAACCCAAATCAGAAACCCTGGATGACGGGGGAGGTCCAGCGGCTACTGAAAGAGAGGAACACCGCCTTCAGGTCTGGCAACAGCACCTCATACAGCTTGGCTCGAGCCAACCTGAACTGAGGCATCAGGAAGGCCAAGTCTGACTATCGGAAAAAAATCGAGGACCATTTGGACAGCAATAACAGCAGGCAGGTGTGGCAAGGAATCCAGCATCTGACAAACTACAGAACCAACCGCAGAGCTGCAGAGGGCGACGCCTCACTGGCAGAGGAACCACTTCTTTGCCCGCTTTGAGGTGAAGTCACCAAAAGTACCTACAACAGTATGAGGTGAGGCGTACACTTCGGGCTGTCAACTCAAGGAAGGCAGATGGACCTGATGGCGTACCAGGACGTGTGCTGAAAGACTGCGCAGACCAGCTGGCGGCAGTCTTCAACGGATTATTCAACCAATCCCTGTCCCAGTCCACTGTCCCACTCTGTCTAAAGTCCTTGACCATAATCCCCATACCCAAAAAACCTCATATGTCCTGCCTCAACGGCTACCGGCCCATCGCACTCACCCCAGTGGTGATGAAATGCTTTGAGAAACTGGTCTGTAGTCATATCACCTCATTCCTGTCCCACAGTTTGCTTACAAAGGAAATAGATCCACGGAGGACGGCATAGCTACAGCTCTCCGTACTGCTCTGTCTCCATCTGGAGCAGACCCAAACCCAAACCATATTCCAAATGTATGTGGATCAACATCTTTTTGTCTAGTCGCACCCAGAAGGTTAGCACGGGACATGATGTATCAACACCTCTCAGCCTCAGTACCGGCTCCCCACAGGGCTGTGTGCTGAGCCCACTGCTCTACACCCTTTACACTCACGACTGCACTCCTGCTCACAACAGTAATACCATTATCAAATTTGCAGATGACACCACAGTGGTTGGGATCATCTCTGGAGGGGATGAGTCCGCCTACAGGGACAAAGTGGAGCAGTTGACGGTGTGATGCAAGGAGAATAAACTGCTACTCAACACCTTGAAGACAAAAGAAATGATCATAGACTACAGGAAGAATAAATCACAAATAATCACCCAGAAACTGCTTGTGTCCTTCTACAGGTGTTCGATAGAGAGCCTTCATACTGTATATGCATATGGTACACCAGCTGCACAGTGGATCAGTGGCCATCACTGGCTGGCCTCTCCTCAGCTTGGAAGATCTACACCAGGTGTCTCAAACTCAATTTACTTGGGGGCCACTGGAGCTCGGGTCTGGGTGAAACTGGGCCACATCAGGTCCCCCCCCCCCAAAAAAAAAACGCATTTATTAAAAACAAAAAATTTTAAAAAACTTCGCTTTGGTTCCAATTTTCTACAAGAAAAGCTCTGATAAAACATTCCACTGTTCTCAAATATCTTAATTTTTATTTTTCTACACAAAATAAGATGAAAAATAAATGAACAAATCAAGAATAAAGAAAATCAATCAATCAGTAATAAATACATATAATAATAATAAAACGGCAAATAATTAAAAATTAAGAAACCACATATAGTTGGTGGGTAGACAAATTATTTTTTTCAGATTAAAATGAACAAAGCATTATTAGAGCCCTGTAGACATGACAAAACACGACTATAGTCACATTTATACTTTTTTTTAATTACAACACATTGCGCAACTGCAGGGTCTTGAGATACATGCTAACTCTATTCTATTCTAATATGGGCATACTCTTTGGTCTTTTTTGCATGGTTTTTGCTGTACATTTTCTATACCGCTTATCCTCATTAAGGTGGCAGAGGTATGCTGGAGCCTATCCCAGCTGACTTCCCGCGAGAGGCCTGAAAATTACAACCTTTTTTTGTTAAAGTACAACATTTTCTCTGAATATTCTGACTTTATGCATGAAAAATTACTTCTTGTTGTTGCTTTTTTTTTTTTAGGTTTCTTGTTAAATTACATTTTTTGAATGAGCCAGTAAAAAAACAGCACCGATCTGCACTTTGGACACCCCTGATCTAAAAAGACATCCATGCCCATGTACTATGTAAGCAGCGATTGTTCATATATTTATTTTTTGTGGTTGGCAGATTCCATCTGAAAAAGTCAAATATGGCGAAATCGTTTTGAAAGGAAAGTCAGACTTGCAGCATTTTACCATCAATATGTTGTTTTAACACAAATGTTCAAGACAAAAGGAACCATGTCTGGTGTTTGCCAACAGGATCGCGAGTCAGAGTGCGAATGAATTAATCAAGAATAACGCTGTGGAAAACAAGAGCGTAAAGAAAGACAACATGGCAATAATGGATGTTTTGAGAGAAAAAAAACCTCTTTAGACCCCTAACCTAAATTGCTTTTTAACTCCAGAGAGTAGAGGTTGTCGATGTTTATTTCCACTCTATCGTCAAGCTCCGCTGATGACAAGTTAACAGCCTGGGCACAGAATGCAAATCATCTTGGTTTTCTCATTTAGCTGCCAACGCTGCAGCTCTCAACGTGTCTTTCAAACAGGTCTTGCCTCCGCTCCAGAGTCTAAATGATGTATAATTGAAAACTCAGGAACGGTTCGTTTTCAAGCGCTGTTGTTAGGTCCCAACCCAATGTCCATCAATCTGACAAGCTAGCAAATACTTACTTTTATTAAATCTGGCATTTGCACAAATGAAGCAGGTCAATTCTTGTGCATGAAAAAGGCCCAATTAGCTGTGCATCTTCATTTGACATAGTACTGCATACGGGAACAAAGTACATGCAGTTTAATGCATTTCCAGTCAGTCAATCACATTGCACATATAAAAACATTCACACTCACCTTCACATCCGTGGGCAATACAGAATGTCCAATTAGCCTAACATGCATGTTTTTGACATGTGGAAACTGGAAAAAGCCCGAGTACATTCTCACACCTTCTCATCCAAAATGAAAATGTATTAAATGATGGCAGCTCTATACAGACACACAAGGAGGAGCGTATTCTTGGTCTTGACAGCTCGGCGTATTCCCTTATTCTCCCAACATACATACATGCTTGTACCTTCAAACGCATGCTACATCAGAGAAACCACTGGTAATGTTGAATACATGGGGAGAATTTTGGCTATAATTACCTTTAAAAGTTTGTTCTAGCTTAATCATAATAAAAAAACACAGTTTTGTGTAGACCCTTACGGAAAAAAAATATATTGCAGTATATTGGCAAATATAATGCTATATATTAGGAAATATATTTCCATATATGGGATCTTATGTTTATATTTTCCAATATATTGCAATATATGCATAGATCATATATGTGTATATATTGATACATATAAAAATATCTTGCGATCAAGACCAAAAAGGCACTATATTTTTACATATGTATATATATATATTTTTTTTTTACATGTACTTTCCAAACATAGCATATGCATGGACACTGTACCTTTAAGAAAAAAAGTGAAGACAAAAATCTGCAATACACAAATACCAGTTTTATTGACAACTGAAATGTACTTTGCCGTTAAATGTTCAATCCTCCACACTGGATCTTGGAGGTATACATGCGTGGAGGATTGCATATTGTGGCAGATCAATTAGCATCAATTTTCTTTTGAACAGTGTCACATCAAATATCTGTTTCCTGCCCCTGAATTCCCTTTTCAGACCCACAACATTTTCAACATCAATCTGTGTATAATGTATCATACTTTCTTCCAAAGGCAAAACATTTTCTGTGACCATGTTGTTCTACTACAATGTAGTAGTACACAGTGATTATTTGTCCATTCTGCAACAGCACAGTGAAGCTGTTTCTTTTCACTACCTCTTTGAACGCCTGGGAGTAATACAGCTCTCCACTGACTAGAAGTCGGTTGAATATTTTCACAACTGTATCTGTGGTGACTGAAAGTTGCTCTCTCCTGAACCGGTGTCTCTTCACTAGAAAGTTTTCGAGAATAATGCAGACCAAGGGTGACAACTTGATCGCAGATTCTTTCAAACTGCTTCAGTCTTTTTCGGCCAGTTAAGTTACTAAAAAGCTGGATGCATTCAGCATTTCTCAGCGCATCATTCCTCAAAAGAGGCAATATTTGTCGATATGTGAATTGTTTCATTATCTGTAAAGGAACAAACTGAGTGCCATGAAACATTTTCAGTATTTCACCATTAAATGACTCAAAAATATACCCAGAATGAGCCAACAATGGTCCCCAATTCCTGACAGATTCTGGCAAATGAAGACATAAATGTACATTAAATTTTGTTGGAAGTCTAACGGAGCAACTTCCTGTAATTGGGAGAATGGTCGCAATCAGGAGATTCAAGATGGCGCCGGTGTGTCTGGCTCGCCGTCCCGCTCATCTCACTTTGGCTTTTCTTGTTTTTTTAATTATACTAAGGACCATAGACTCTCTGCTGGTGTATAACCGCCAAGAATTACTTAAAATCCAGCACATTGTTGCAGTATGTGTGAAACAAGAACATTGGGGGTCACACAAACCGCGTCCCTCATACCTGTCCGATGTGCCAAACTTTCTGCTGCGGGCAGAGCCGTCGCTTCCCAGGAAACGTAGACGCCGCCGGGGGACACGGGGTGGAAGACTCGTGAAACTCAAAGCTTGGCTGGCATTCTCTCCCGAGGTGGCACGGTCCCCACATAATATTCCGAGCGACTATAATGATTGTTTTCGCCGCTTCCTCTCTCGGCGTTTCCTCGCTTCCGTTGGGGCCTGGCTGGTGCCGATCGTTGGGCAACACGACGAATGCCCTGTACTGCGTACTCGCCGCCCTCATTGGGCCGCTGCCGGCGTCAGCCCCGGCAACCTTCGGCCGCTAAACCGTGCAGTTTCAGCGGCACTTAGGTGCCCAACGAAATGTGCACTGGTGAATGCGCGGTCAGTGTCAAGCAAGACGTTTATCCTCCAGGACCTCTTCAAATCGTACGGTTTGGATTTATTATTCATCACGGAGACCTGGATTAATGCCGGTGAGTCCGCTGCCTTCTCTGAGCTGGTGCCTCCTGATTGTACCTTCATCAACACGCCAAGAACCACTGGCCGTGGAGGAGGTATTGCTATTATTTTAAAAGCGTCTTTGCGCCATAAGCCACTGTCAGTGGCGTCTTTCGGCTCATTTGAGGTGAGCTGCTTCGAACTGCACCAACATGAGCGGGTGCTTTGCGCTGTCATTTATAGACCACCCAAGCACAACAAGGATTTTATTCAGGACTTTTCTGACTTTGTCGCTGCAATGCTGATAAAGTATGACAGAATTTTAATTGTGGGTGATTTTAATATTCATGTCTGCTGCCCTTCTACGCTTATGGCAAAAGACTTTTTAGAATTGATGGAAGCTTTTAATTTGACACAAAGTGTAGCAGGAGCTACACAGATACATGGACACACTTTAGACCTCGTTTTGTCTTATGGTCTTACTGTTCATAACGTCTCTGTAGGTGATGCGGTCTTCTCGGACCACAGTCCGGTTAGGTTTGACTTAGATGCACACTGTAACACCAGCCTGCCTGCTCCTGTTCGCTTTGGTCGCTTTATCAAGCCTGACGCGGCCTCGGCCTTTGCCACTCTGTTCTCCACTGCGTCTGAGGCTTTTATGACCTCCGACGCTGCACTGGACACCGAGCAGCTGATGAACTGCTTTACTTCTACCTGTGCGACTGTCTTGGACAGTTTAGCCCCTCTGAAAGTCATGCGCCCCAAAACTAAACAAGAAGAGTGGCTCAACGATGTCACTCGAGCAGCCCGGCGTGAATGCCGAAAAGCAGAGCGCAGGTGGAAGAAAGACGGTCTACAGGTCTCCTATCAAATTCTCAAGGACAGTTGGAGACATTATCAGAATGTGGTGAAGACTGAGAAAACAAAATACCTCTCAGACTTGATATCAGACAATATTAACAACCCACGTGTTCTTTTTAAAACTATTGACTCTGTTTTAAATCCCAGTCCATCCACTATACTTGAACAATCATATGAAACGTGTGAAAACTTTATGCAGTTTTTTAAGGACAAGGTTGCATCTGTACGAAGTAATATATCACCCCCCTCTTTTAATATGCCCACATTGACACAGTGCTCTAAAGGTTTTTATCAGTTTGAACCGGTGTCACTGGCTTTTATCACGGAGATGGTAAAGGGTCTTAAGCCTTCTTCTTCCCCCATCGACCCAGTCCCACCTCGCTTTTTTAGGGAGGTGTGGCCAACCGTGGGTCCTTCTGTGTGTGCCATCATCAACAGTAGCCTGGCCTCTGGTACCGTGCCATCTTTCTGTAAAAAGGCTACTGTTGAACCTTTGTTGAAAAAAACTAGTCTGGATCCTTTAATTTTATCAAATTATCGGCCAATCTCTAAACTGCCTTTTATCTCAAAGATTTTAGAAAGAAGTGTTCTTGCACAGATGCAACCTTTTTTAGATGAGAATGGGATTTTAGACACTTTTCAGTCAGGTTACAGGGCTTTTCATAGCACTGAGTCTGCACTTTTAAAGGTTTTTAACGACCTATTTTTAATAACTGACTCTGGTGGTTCAGCCATTTTAGTGCTTTTAGACCTGACTGCTGCTTTTGACACAGTGGACCATACCATTCTTTTATCTCGCCTGGAGAACTGTGTGGGTGTCAGGGGGTCTGCTCTTGAGTGGTTTAGGTCGTACCTGTCAGGGAGATGCCTTGCCGTGGGACTTGGGGGATCTTACTCCTCCACTGCTCCGCTTGACTGTGGAGTTCCGCAAGGATCAATTCTTGGGCCCATTTTATTTGCCCTCTACCTGGTCCCACTTGGCGCAGTACTTAAAAAGCATGGCATCTCCTATCACTTGTATGCGGACGACTGCCAGCTGTACTTGCCACTCGCAAAAAATAATCATGCCCCCCTGACACCCCTTCTTGAGTGCTTAAGGGATGTCAAGGCCTGGTTGGCTCACAACTTTTTAATGCTTAACGAGGAGAAGACCGAAGCTATCCTCCTCAACTATAAAGGCCCCCCTATAGACTTCGGTCCCCTCCAAAACAACATTCGTCCCTCAGCCACCAGCCTTGGCGTCATAATAGACAGTGATTTTAAACTCAACAAACAAGTTAATGCAGTTATAAAATCCTGTTTTTATCATCTTCGGCTTTTATCTAAAATTAAATCTTTTTTATCTTTGCAACACTTTGAGCAAGTCATGCACGCTTTTATTTCATCACGTCTGGACTACTGTAATGCACTTTACTCTGGAATTAGCCAAAAGTCTCTCTCCCGCTTACAGTTAGTCCAGAACTCTGCGGCACGGCTTTTAACAGGAACCAAAAAGAGGGAGCACATCACCCCAATTCTGGCCTCCCTTCATTGGTTGCCTGTTCGTTTTAGGATTGATTTTAAGATTTTATTGTTTGTTTTTAAGGCGTTGAATGGGCTGGCCCCCAAATACATCTCGGACCTCATCCAAGTTTACTCTCCAGCTCGGTCACTGAGGTCCGAGGGCCAGCTCCAACTTGTGGTGCCCAAGATGAGACTTAAGACCAGGGGGGACCGAGCCTTTTCTGTGGTCGGCCCCAAACTATGGAACTCTCTGCCCTCCCAAGTAAAAAAGCCCCCCAATATCGAAAGCTTTAAGTCTCGTCTTAAAACCCACTTTTATTCTCTGGCTTTTAACTCAGAGTGAGTCGTATGGTCCTGTGTCTTTTAGTTCTTTGTTTTTATTGTAATTGGTTCTATTTTTTATACTTTTATTGCTTTGTTTCTTGTTTTTAATATTTTAATATCTATTTTATTATTTTATTTCTTAAATGCTCTTTTAGTTTTGGATTATTACTTTTTATTTTTACTCGTCTGTGCAGCACTTTGGAAACTCTGTTTATAAAATGTGCTATATAAATAAAGTGGATTGGATTGGATTGGATTAAATGACACATGGGTCTTTCCATAAAGTGTTTCAAATTGTTTGACAAAATCGACAACAAGTTTTTCACATTTCTTTACCTTCTCTGTTGTGTGACAAGGACTAACCAGTGCTGATAAAATACCTGGGGCAGAATTCCTTTTAGCACAAATATACTATAAAACAGTAACCAGTTCTGCCATTTACATCTGCCTTACATTTATTGATGGAATTCATCATTCTTCAATGATGCCCAGTATTCCTGAAATGGATGTGGCTTGGCTAACATTTCTAATGGGATATTCTGCACACATATTGCTACAAAATCCTCAACAAACAGTAATGGTTGTGGATACGGAAGCTGGAGTTACCAATGCAATTCCAATTACATTCTGAACTTATTCACTCATCCCGCCTGAATTGCACACACGCCACCTTTCATGTCTCCGTTTGTACATTCCATTGAAATTGGAAATTGACATCAGATGGTGTTTTACTCACAGCAGGCATGAAGCAAGTATTCCACACACATCTAAGTGAGTGGCCACAAAATGCCGCTGCTGTGTGTGAGCTTACTTGCAGTCCCGCCTTTCGTCACTGAGACAAAGACTGGGTGACTGACGGGAGCGTTCCAGTCATGCCATTCATTTCGCTGTAGAACCAACACGCCATGGTGTTGAGTCAGAGGCACAGAGTCAAACCTCTTGTCATCCAACCTGTTTGGTAGAGCGAGAGGAGGAAAGCAAACATGCATGCATGTCAATTTATCGAGGCCGGCAAAATGATCAACTTTGCTTCTATTCATCAAGTGATTATTGATCAGCGTACCAGGCCAACGCAAGTGGTTAGCATGTAGGCCATACAGTCAGGATATTGGGAAGAACTGGGTTCGATTCTCCGCATGTCCCCCCCCATTTGTGTGTGGGTTTTCTCCGGGTACTCCGGTTTCCTCCCACATTCCAAAAACATGCTAGGTTAATTGTCGACTCCAAATTGTCCATAGGTATGAATGTGAGTGTGAATGGTTGTTTGTCTATATGTGCCCTGTGATTGGCTGGCCACCAGTCCAGGGTGTACAGCATACCTAAGGTCCTAATGAAAATTTGCGCCATAGAATATGGATGGCCTACGCAAATTTATTTTTTTTAAAAAACACGGGAACAAGAGTTGACAAAAGAAAAGCAAACTTGCAGCATTCATTGTAATAATTCCTCAAAGCAACATGATGTTCCTGCATGCCCAGGAGCTCCATTGAGGTGATCTGTAAGCACTGTAAGAATGCAATATGGTCTCACCGTTTTTGTCAGATTATTAAAAGAAATATATATATTTTTTCTCTATGAATGGCTCTGGTGTGTATGTGTGTGTCCTTGCTGCTGCTCTTCCGCAAAGTCAGAGCACACACAACAATACTGTGTGGCCTTTCTAATTGTCCCACACCATCTTTCTTACCCACCTTCACACCCGAAGAAAGGAAATTGAAAAAAAACAGCAGGGGGAGAACAGAGATTTTTTTTCCCCCTTTTAAATTAGAGTTGTATTTCTGTGAGATATCCAAGGTGAGAAGTGAGCAAGAAGAAAAGCCCGAGTTGTGTTGGAACTGAAAAGGGAGACAGCAGTACAGCATCTCAAAGAAGTCAGTACACAATCACATGGAGGCGCACTGGAACATCACACAAAACAAGCGAGGCGAAACAGGAGTTCTTCTCTCCTCCACCTTTTATTTCTCACATCACTCAAGCATCATTTATCTTGCATATCCTTTACTTCCGTGATGTACTGTCAACACCTGCTTTATTTCTCTGACAAACCCGCGCTAAGTGCACAGAGGCGTCTGCTTTAAACCGAACACACGTGATGATAATGTTTGTGCAGTGCTGTCAAGCCTCCTCATTAAGGTGGCAAGGCAAACATACTTTCTGGGAAATATAAGACAATAAAAACCCTGTCAGGCTGTCTACACTGCCAACTGAAGGTTGTACTCTGTTACGGGAAAGAACTGAACTGTTTAAGAAAGCCTATGACTCAAGTCTAATATCATGTCGAGGGCATAAACATATCATGTTTAAAGGTCCCATTTTTTATACGATTTTAAACTATTTCAAATAAGTCAGAGAGTTCATACAATAATGTAGTGAAGTTGTGTTGCTCTAAATCAGGGGTCTCAAACTCAATTTACCTGGGGGCCACTGGAGCTAAGGTCTGGGCAAGGCTGGCCTGCATCAGGTTTTCCCAAAAAAAAAAAAAACGCATTTATTAAAACCAGAAAAATATACAAACTTTTTCAGTGCTTTGGTTCCAATTTTCTACAATAAAAGCTCTGATAAAACATTCCACTGTTCTCAAATATCTTAATTTTAATTTTTCTTCACAAAATAAGATGAAAAATAAATAAACAAATCAAGAATACAGAAAATCAATCAATCAGTAATAAATAAATATAATAATAATAATAAAACGGCAAATAATAAAAACTTAAGAAACCACATATAGTTGGTGGGTAGACAAATTATTTTTTTCAGATTAAAATAAACAAAGCATTATTAGAGCCCTGTAGACATGACAAAACACGACTATAGTCACATTTATACTCTTTTTATTTACAACATATTGCGCAACTGCAGGGTCTTGAGACACATGTTAACTCACAAACTAGAGAGCTAGCGACCTAAACGGTAGCCAAGTTATTTCCTACTAAAATAAGTATAATATAACTAAAATAGCCCAAAACTTACCACTTCCACACGGATAGGGAGGATAACTATTAACAGTTATTTAACCTTTAACATGAACATTAATCAAACATAATAATTTTTTCTGGGTACATGATACCATACAGCATCCATATCAAACTTGCACGGGCCACACTACATTAAACTTTCATATCAAGGCGGGGGCCTCAAACTAGTGTCCTGCGGGCCACATTTGGCCCGCGGGCCGCGTGTTTGAGACCCCTGCTCTAAATCTTTTCTTGATGCTGGAACTGGAAAATAAAAACTGGGAAGATACCGATTTGTGTCTTTTATTATTATTCTATTAGCAGATCCTCGGCTTGTAGGTTGGAATCAAATAAATGCCAATGGTTCCCAAATTGGGGTAATGAAAAACCAAAATGAAAAACAATTAGCGCCTAACAATTAAAATTACGAGTGTACTTGAACGCCTCAAAGTGCGAGGAGACCGCGGCAGGAAGGAGACAGCGGCAAGTTGTTCCTTGCTATGTGTGCATCATATCAACAAATAAGTAAGTTTGAATGATTACTTTGTGGATTAAGAGTGTTTTATCTTGAAGATTTCGTTTATATTAATTAATCCCCGCACGGTCACTGTAAGTGGAGATTCGAAAATAAGGCTTCCTTGATGGTTGTATATACTGTAGCGACCCTGATGTTTCATGGTTGCGTTGTGCTTTTGGGTGTCCGACTGTTCCGGGTGACCGTGAATGCACCAGGGGGTGGGGGCGTGTCTGGTGGAGGAAGTGTTGTTGTTGGGTTGCTGGCGCGAGTTGCAACGGCGTGGTTACGGCCGACAGTAGCCATTATTATTGTTGTCAATAAAGAGCTTGTCAGCGACCACAGTCGTGTGATTTCTCTAGCGTCGGCAACGACGCTACATTGGTGTCAGAAGTAAAGAAAACCCCGGGCGGCATGATGGCTCGGCGGGTCGACGGTGGCGGCCGCCTGAAAGTTAAGGAGGAGGAGGTGGATGCTGTTGGCGGCATGTGGCGAGGTGAGCCGGTGCTCGACAGTGTCGCGGAGCACGCTGCTCACCTTCGCCGGGCAGCCAGACGGCTCGCGTCGGAGGCCGGCTTTGGATCGCTGAGAGACGAGAGGTA
The DNA here is from genome assembly GCF_030265055.1 of Doryrhamphus excisus. Lineage (NCBI taxonomy): Eukaryota > Metazoa > Chordata > Actinopteri > Syngnathiformes > Syngnathidae > Doryrhamphus > Doryrhamphus excisus. The sequence goes on from NC_080468.1 coordinate 9,862,911, forward strand.
CGCGGAAACAGAGAGTGAAGACAATCGCGGCGCCCATGGCGGCAACATGGCTGCCGGCGTACGAGGCGTGAGCAAAGATGGCGGCGCCCACGGCAGCCAGCAGCATGTGAAGACGCCGAAATATAACGGAAGGGCAGATTGGGAAGCATTCCACGCCCAATTTGAACTGTTGGCACGGGCTGTTGGCTGGTCAGATGATAATAAAGCTTTACAGCTTGCCCTGTGCCTTACGGATGAAGCTTTGTCATGTTTACTCTTGCTGAGCCCAGCTGAAAGACATGACTATGGGGCCTTGGTGGGTGCCCTACGGCGGCGTTTTGGACAATGCAGCCAGCCTAGCGTCCTGCGCTCCGAGCTGTCTAACAGGCAAAGGCAGGTTGGGGAACCGCTCCGTGTGCTGGCTAACGACATTGAAACCCTGACGAGACGTGCGTATGCGCACATGCCCACTGATGTGCAAAGCGAGCTAGCCAGAGACCAGTTCATCCGGGCCATTACCCCCAGGGAGCTGCGCATACAGACACAGTTGGCACACCCCCTTACCCTGCAGGAGGCGCTGGAGCTGGCGGTGGAAAGAGAGGTCGTAGGAGGCGTCGCACGCGCCGATCATGGGGGTGGCAACCCTGTGGTGAGGACCGTGGTGCAGGATGGCCCAGACAAAGAGAAGCCAGGGTGGGTGGACGAGCTGACCGAGCTTATCCGTGCGACAGCACTGCAATCACCGCGACGCAGTTCCCGTTCTCGCCGTGGGCCTCCAGGGTGTTGGGTGTGTGGCCGCCTTGGACATATCAGCGTGCATTGCCCCAAAAAGACTGACATCCAGGGAAACGCCCCGGGGTCTGTGTGATGGGAACGACACAGACCCCTGCACCTGTGTCCCAGAATGCCTGGCTTCCCAAAGACGGAGCCCGGCTGCACAGACGGGGGAGCATGGCTCCACTCCCCCCCGAAGCAGATGACAGCATTGAGTCGGCAAGGGTGGTAGGGTGGACCCATGTGGGGAATTTTTGCCATATCCCCATCACCCTGGCAAGGGGCCCATGCGTAGCCCTTGTCGACACCGGATCCACAGCAACTTTGATAAGACCCGATGTGGTTCCACCTGGGACGCAGTTGGAGCCCACCGCTGTGAAGCTGAGAACGGTGACCGGCGAGCTTGCCCCTATGCTTGGAAGGGGAGTGGTAGCCGTTCAGGTGGGGGGACTGAAGGTGAACTTTTGGGTGTGGGTGGCAGCAGTGCAAGATCCCTGCATATTGGGACTGGATTTCTTGCGGGCAGCCCGGTGTGTGTTGGACCTGGGCAGGAACACCATGACCTTCCCAGGGGGTCCCACAGTTGAATTGGTGCACCCCACACAGGCTCCAAGACCACCCCCCCCAACCTTTAGGGCAGTCGAGGCCTGTCGGGGGCAAGACCCTCCAAGTATAAACTCCCCCACATCCCCACCGCCTGCTCACGTCGACACGCTGCCCCCTGACCCGAACCTGCAAGATTCAGCAGCCGGGATGGACAGAATTACCGCAGTAAGAGAGGTGTGGGAACGCAACCGGGATAACTTGGATCCCGTACAGCAGGAGGAGCTGTGGCAGCTGCTGGTCGAGTTCAAGGACATCTTTGCGCTGACGGAGGAGGATGTGGGCCTGACGAACATGGTGCAGCACGACATAGATACCGGTGACGCAAGACCTATCAAAGCGCGTCCTCGCCGCCTCCCACTGGCTCACCGGGCAGAGGCAGACAGCGCCATCGACGAGATGCTGAAAGCGGGCATTATTGAGCCATCTGACAGCCCTTGGGCCTCAGGGGTCGTGATGGTAAACAAGAAGAAGTCGACCAAAAAGAGGTTTTCTGTGGACTACAGACCATTAAACAAGGTGACAAAGAAAGACTCGTACCCCCTGCCCCGCATCGACGAGTCCCTAGACACGGTGTCTGGTTCATCGTGGTTTTCCTCCTTAGACCTACGCAGCGGTTACTGGCAGGTACCCCTGAGCACTGAGGCGAAACCAAAGACTGCTTTCTGTACCGGCAGAGGTTTGTGGCAGTTCAGAGTCCTCTGCTTTGGCCTTTGCAACGCACCGGCTACGTTTGAACGCCTCATGGAAAAGGTGCTGGCGGATGTCCCTCGAGAAGAATGTGTGGTCTACCTGGACGACATTCTGGTCCATGGGAGCACCTTCCGAGCGGCCTTAGGATCCCTGCGGCGGGTGCTGCAGAGATTGTCAGCGGCTGGTTTGAAGCTCCACCCCGACAAGTGCTGCTTCCTGAGGAGGGAGCTAGAGTTTCTCGGACACAGGATCGGCGGAGAAGGCATCAGCACGCTGCAGGACAAAGTCCAGGTTGTGAGGGAATGGCCAACCCCCACCAATTTACGAGAATTGAAGGGCTTCCTGGGACTTGCGTCCTATTATAGAAGATTTGTGCGAGGCTTCTCGTGTATTGCCGCACCCCTTTTCCACCTCCAGCGTAAAGACTCAGATTTTTCCTGGACACTCGAGTGCGAACAGGCCTTCAACTCTTTGAAGGGGGCCTTGACTGAATCTCCTGTCCTCGTTCCTCCAGACCCCAACCGGCCGTTCATCCTGGACACAGACGCCAGTGACGTTGGGATGGGGGCGGTGTTGAGCCAGGTTGGGGGGGAGGGAGAGAAGGTGGTGGCTTATTTCAGTAAGACTTTTAACAAGGCAGAGCGACGCTACTGCGTCACACGGAGAGAACTTTTAGCCATTGTTAGAGCAATAAGCCACTTTAAATATTACGTGTGTGGGCTGCCCTTCATAGTCCGAACTGACCACGCTGCACTCCAGTGGCTCATGTCCTTTAAAGAGCCAGAAGGACAAATCGCACGTTGGCTTGAAGAACTGTCACCATATGTCTTCCAAGTGGAGTACAGGGCTGGGTCCCGCCATGGTAACGCTGATGCCATGTCACGGCGGCCTTGCGCTCCTGCTGGTTGCCGTTACTGTGAAAAAAGAGAGGCCCGGGAGAAAGAACTGTGTGGAGAGGAACAAGGCCCCATACTTGACGGGGATGTTCCTGCGTGTCGGGAGGTGCGAATGGTGGACGCACCTGATTGGAGGATGCAGCAGGAGCAAGATGCAGAGATACTTCCAGTGCTGCAGTGGGTGGAGTCAGGGCAGACTCCGTCATGGGACGAGGTGGCGCGGCACTCCCCAGCCACTAAAGGACTGTATGCACAGTTCGGAGCACTTCGGATTAAGGACGGAGTGCTCCAGAGGGCCTGGAAAGAGCCGGCCACCGGAGAAGAAAGATGGCAGGTGGTGGTCCCCGGGTCTCTGAGGCAACAGGTGCTGAGTTTTTCCCATGGGACTACTGGAGTAGGCCACTTTGGTGTGTCAAAGACACTTCGTCGGCTCCGGCAAAGCTTCTACTGGGGACGGCTCAGGAGGGACGTCGAGGACTTCTGTCGACGGTGTGACCCCTGCACGGCGCACAAGGGTCCCCCAGGTCAGTCACGTGCCCAACTCCAGCAGCTGGCAGTGGGGGCCCCGATGGAGAGGGTGGCGGTGGACATACTGGGCCCGTTCCCCCGCACGGACAGCGGCAACCGGTACGTCCTGGTCGCCATGGACTACTTTACCAAGTGGCCTGAGGCGTATGCCATCCCGGACCAGGAAGCAGGCACCGTTGCAGACGCTCTGGTGGAGGGCATGTTTGCACGATTCGGCGCAGCGGAGGTCCTGCACAGCGACCAAGGGAGGAACTTCGAATCGGCTCTGTTCTCAGCAATGTGCAGGCGAATGGGAATTCAGAAGACGCGGACCACTCCCCTACACCCACAGAGTGATGGGCTTGTTGAGCGGTTCAACAGAACCCTCGCGAAGCAGCTCGCCATCCTCACGGCAGAGCATCAGCGGGACTGGGACACGCACCTTCCTTTTGTGTTGTGGGCCTACAGATCAGCTGTACAGGAGTCCACATCATGCACACCTGCCTTGCTCATGCTGGGACGTGAGCTGCGTACGCCAGGGGAAATGGTCTTTGGCAGGCCTCCGGATGCGCCGGAGGTCCTGCCTGGTCCTGAATACGCCAGGAGGCTGCAGGACAGGATGGACTCAGCGCACGCTTTCGCTCGAGACCAGCTGCAGAAGGCGGGCGTAAGGCAGAAAAGGAACTATGACATGAGGGCCACGGGCAAGGATTTTGAAGCCAGAGACTTGGTTTGGGTGTACAGCCCAAAGAGGAGGAGGGGCAGGTGCCCCAAATTGGACAGCCACTGGGTGGGGCCTTGTGAGGTTCTGGAGAAGCTGGGGGAGGTGGTATATAGGGTCCAACTGCCGCCGAGGGGGAGACGGGTGGTCCTCCACAGGGACAGGTTGGCCCCATACTTGGGCGAGGGTCACCCACAGCAGTGCCAGAGGCCTCGGGCACCTCCCCAGCAGCACCTGGAAGCCACACCCCCACGGCCGAACACTCCTGGGGGGTCCCCGCGTTCTTTCCCATTCCTGGACTTATCACCTGCCCCCCAGCAGGTTTCTCCAAGACTGCAGGCGCAATCCAGAGAGCCCCCTGCGGGGCGGCCTCAGAGGGAGAGAAGGCCTCCGGCCCACCTCAGGGACTTTGTGTGACCCCCTCGGGGCGAGGGTTTTTGTACGGGGGGGGCAATGTAGCGACCCTGATGTTTCATGGTTGCGTTGTGCTTTTGGGTGTCCGACTGTTCCGGGTGACCGTGAATGCACCAGGGGGTGGGGGCGTGTCTGGTGGAGGAAGTGTTGTTGTTGGGTTGCTGGCGCGAGTTGCAACGGCGTGGTTACGGCCGACAGTAGCCATTATTATTGTTGTCAATAAAGAGCTTGTCAGCGACCACAGTCGTGTGATTTCTCTAGCGTCGGCAACGACGCTACAATACATATTTTAGTATTTTAGCTACTATGAGGGTGGTTAGTGGTTCTTTTAGAGTTGGGACACTTAACACTGGACAATACTGGATAATGGACACTTAATACTCAACAAGCAGGATCAAAACTAGCAAATGTCTGTCAGTGCTGCTCGAGCGTTTTTTTCTAAAATGGTGCATTCATGTGTGTCACGTAAATCCTGGGACACAAGTTGCCGCTGCATTCAGGCACACTTGTAAATCACTGCAAACACACCCACATGCAGCCTAACCAAGCACTTGTTGCTCATACAACAATAAGACAATGTTACAAAATTCTCCAAAGGAGTGAGGGTGCTGATAGAGTTTTCTCATGAGAACCAAACGGGTTCTAGTAAAATAAAATATTACTGTGAAATGCAAACATACAGTACACCACATCCAGTCTTTAAAAAAATGGATGCAGTATTTGGTCTGCATCCATAATCTTCCAGGAAACTGACATGAAATGAACACACAATACGAATGGAAGGATGCGTAAATCAAGCACCTTAAATGCACCTTAATATTAAGCGTCTTTGAGTATCTTGAAAAGTGCTATAGAAATAAAATGTATTATTATTATTATTAATATCGATACTAAGAATGCAAGAGTATACACTGTGATACTGTTTATTAAATGTGCTGTAAGTAACTCTACTCAAGCAGAGGTAATGATGTCCTTGTAATGTGTCCCATAAATAATTAGGACACACTAAATGGTCGCCATGGCAGATAATTTAAGTGAAGTTTAAATGTGTTGCTCTCAGTCTTGAGATGACAAAACATTGTAAATCAACTTTTAAACCATCAATGCAAAAGGCCATACTGTATGTTCTCTCTTGGTGTGACACAGTTTTGTTGTGTTTGTTTCAACACAAGCCACAAACCTAATTTTCCAGCTCCACATAGGTGTCTTTCATTTCCCTGCAGCTTTTTAATAATCAAAACTCCCCATGTAATTACCGACTGAGCAGGGAGTTCAGAACCGGCAACAGAAAAAGAGGTTTCCATCTACACTAGTCAGTAGCAGCATGTATTTGTTAGCCTGAGTCCACCTACGTAGTCCACTAATGGGCTCCAATAACACAAACATGAATTTAAATTCTCACCGTGGCTGATATTTTAGATTGCAGAAGAAATGGAGGAACCAAATAATACCTCTCTGTAATTGGCTGTTAGAAAAAGGTAATGTGCTCATTTAAAGGAAAACTGCACTTTTTCTGGAATGTTGCTCATCATCCAAAATCGTTATGTGAGACATGAACACACCTCTTCCTCTTTTCTCTGTGTTATAAAGTTATAAAAACAGATAAAATCTGACAATTTATTACTGCATGCAAAAACCTCCAACAAGATTTTTTTTGTTTACATAGTAACATAGTTTGATCGGCATAACAATTTTAATAATGATAATAATAATGTCACTGTGGCTTGGTTATACGCACGTCACATTATATGTAAATAGAGCATATTGGGGCTTTTTTGAGTATTTTTAGAAGGCTTAATGATCAGTTGTCTCTTTTTATCCTTTAAGTCCTAGTATTAGTGTGCTTATCAGGGTACAGCATTTGCATGCTTTGGTTTATTTTTTAGTACAGAAAGTTTACAAAATGAAACTTGAAACTTAGTTCTTGAATAAAACATAAATATAATATGATATGCAATAGTTGTCCCTTGCCACATTGTGTTCAAAAATGTATAGGTTAGGCTAATACATTGCTGTTTGATTACGGCTTATTATACGTAAGTTAAAAAAAAAGGCATATTTAAGAAAATAGTACATATCTTTTGCCTAAATTACGCATTTTCAAGCATAACAATGGATAAATGAACAAAAAACAAAAACAAGGCATTCAAAGACACGATGAAATATAGTATTCTACACGAGGTGTCACTAGTAACACACCAGACTTTATGGCTTGAACCAAGGACGCTAGCATTGTAAGGAACTATCAATTTGGCCGCAAATTAATGTAACCCAATTTAGTACAGTGTTCCCTTTCTCCATTGCAGTTTACTTTTCGTGGACTTGTTTCACTGATTTTTTTTGTGTGTGTGTGCAATTTTAGTGAGTTTTTTGCAGCCTATGAACGCTGTAAAACACACATTTATTGCAAAACACACAAGCACAAATCTTATTCATGTCTTAAATGTCTTATTTTCTCTGCTCATATCTACTACATGAGGTAATATGAATGTAAAACTGACTATAGGGGTGTTATTTCATGTCTAGAGGGCTCTAATAATGTTAAAAGCCATATTTAGAAAGTCGTAAACAGGTTTTCTGTGCTCTAATTACAAAAATATTTGATTTACAATTCCGTCAAATTGGAGTGCACTACCTTACTGCAACCAGCAGAGGTTGATTTAGTCCAGGGGTCGGCAACCTTTATTATGAAAAGAGCCATTTCACCCCCTTGCTCACTAAAGAAAAATAGCCTGGAGCCGCAAAACATAGTATGTTTAAAACAAAATTGGAGGGAATTTGGGGCTATCAAAGTAGTTCAGATAAGAAAAAAACAAGTTGGAGTACTCTTGCTAGTATTATATTAAATATAAACTTACATAAATATATGTGTAAATTACTGTAAACTTACCTGATACCTGAAGTTCCAATGCCGCTGTTTTATATGATCTCTAATTTATTTTTTAGAATTGTCAAATAGCTTTGGGAAAGTATGAAAAGTATTTATAAAGTATTTTCCTTAATGTTTACCTGTGAGAGAGAACTGAATAGCATCCTGTCTGCTCATCCTTGTACTCATCCAATCACCAGTCAGAACTCAGTCAGGATGCATTCATGGACTCACACAAAGTTGGATTTTTTAAAACTCATTACAAAGACATGCTTTTTCCCCACTGTGGTGTTAAAAAATATTCAAGCATTGCAAAGGGAGCCACAACAAAGAGGCTGAAGAGCCACATGCGGCTCTGGAGCCGCGGGTTGCTGACCCCTGATTTAGTCTATTGATTTAATCTCAACTAGTTTGTTGTCTAAAGAACAACAACCAAACATCAGTGATGGGAAGCTGAGCTACAGTCAAGCGATGGTACAATTGCCATGGTAGCATTGTTCTACTGCATCATTTTTTTTAAATAGTTTTTTTTCATTGATAAAGGAAAATTAGTACACCCATCTGGAATTTTATTTTTTTAGCTACGAGATCAAAACAAAGCCCAGTAAAATGTTTTGCGTCAAAGCAAAGCAAGCAGCAAGCACAACAAAGTTTTGAGGTCCCACGTGACACACAGAGAACTATGACCATTCATCATACATCAAATAAACTTTGTTTCATTGTGAGTCAGGGCTCTGTCAGCATACAAAGATAGAAAACAATAAAGATGTTATCCTCCACGCGGTATCCTGACAGCTATTGAGCTGTCATTATACGATCATAAAGTCATTTCCATGCCAACTTGAAAGCATATTATTACAAACATGAACAACAGCCAAATGTCAATCAGCTTGGTTATTATTGCCTCTTCTTACTCTAAAGGTTCCCGCATGTCCCTGTTTAATTTCGAATGTCCACATTCTGTTATTATGACAATACACGTGAACGCTTTGGGAATCATTTCTTTTGAGATTTATGGTAGGCGGGGAACTAATAGTGAAACAGTGATTGAACAAGTATGATACGCAGTTGTATTTACAATGTTGTGGATAATATGAAATGTGTACATCTTTAATGAATTATGTTCTATTGGGTAGTTGAGGCCCCTAAGGTGGTAGAACTTTACGTAGCTGGTTGAATGGAGATTCCTAGTCTGGCAAAATTTGGCAAAAAATCAATACTGTATCAGTGGTTCCCAAACCTTTCAAGGTCACATACCCCTTCAGACATGTGACTGTCATGTTACCCCCTACTCCTGCACACTTAAAATACATAAATCCCACAATTAAACAACTTTGATATATTGATATATGTATATTACATACTATGACATTATACGTATTTACAAAATTATGTACTTGCTTTCCAGCTGCATGCATAAGCTGCTAATTTAAAACATAGAGGTTTTTACAGGGTAACTTTTAATGTATGTCATCATTAAACATACTTTTTTATGCATCTAACTCACACAGAATAATGAACAACTTCATGCTGTCACCTTACTTCTACACTGTACTGTATTGGCTGCGGTGGTTGTTCACATGAGGCGTTCAAACACATTACGTAAATCTCAGTGTTTGATTGTCTCGTCAACTCTGCTGGACTAACAGTCATGGTCACTGTAGTCACAAGTCATGTGTAGTTGAGACATTTTGTTCCAGTTGGAACAAGTTGAGTCTAAGGGAAATTAGCTCTGAGCCTCAAGTTTATTTCATTAGGTTCCTCTTTTGTTTGTATTTATGTTTGACAGATAGTAGACATATACAGTTGTAACTCATTTATCCTGGTTAATCTATTCCAAGTGAAGGATTTCTTATTTATAAATAAACTATTTTCATATTTCAAGAATAGAAAACATTTTTACGACCATTTAAATATGGTTTTTAGCATTATTGGAGACCTTTAGACATGAAATAACACTCCTCTCGTCACTTTTACCCTCTTATCCCCATGTTATAGTAGACATAATAGGAGAAAAGAAAACATACACACATATACCCCTACACATACATTTATACAGCAATAATACTTACATACATGTTAGGGTGCATCAAATTTGAATGGGAAATTTTAATTTCATAATATCAATTTGGCTGACATTTCATTTTTTTCTAATGAACATAAAAATGTCTTCTGCAAAGTTTTGAGGAAATCCATTCAGGGATTCAGGGTGCCACCTCACACATAAACTTTTGTAAAGTTTCGGAAAATGTGCAATTTCTAGTCTAATTGCCAAAAAGTTGACCTGGAAATGTTGAGTACAATGAACTTCTATACAGCATCATTTTCTATAGGGTTATCAAAGTAAATATATTTGTTTTCTCTTTGGGCAGATTGGGTATTTCTCAGAACTTTCAAGATTCTCCATTCATTTGTCCTATTGACAAAATGAATGGCGGTAAATGGGACATGTTCACATGGCCTTACCCTGAATTTTATGTAGCAGTGATGGATATTTGACATACATATAAAGTTTAACCACTTTGTTTTTTATTTTATTTGTATTTTATTGTAAACACAAGGGGCAATAGTAACATATTTAAATAACAATTCATGGCGACCATTGAACTGTTCACCACTTTATTCCACAAAAACAGATGTATGGTGGCACCCCTAAATAATCATGTATTGGAAAAATATTTTGTATACGTATGTTGTTTCTACATATATTGGAACACTTTTAGTACCCAGCCATATCAAAATTCAATAATTGTGTTTTTTGATGCACCCTAATGTACATTATAATTACATAAACATTTATTACGCAAAACTACCCTGGAAAAATACTGCAACTTGTTCAATGATGATAATGCTTCAATAGATGTGCGTCAGTGTTGCTAAGGCTTGCGAGAGAAAACGACCCCTAAGCAACAGGGAAGATAAGAATTTACAAACAACTTTACCGAAAAATAAGCCCAAAATCGCTGATAAAAAAGCAGACCTGGCAACACTGATACATGTACCCAGGCCTTAGTCTTTGGATGCCGAGTTGTTCATTCATTCATTCATTTTCTACCACTTATCCTCACAAGGGTCACGGGGGGTGCTGGAGCCTATCCCAGCTGTCTTCGGGCGATAGGCGGGGTACACCCTGGACTGGTCGCCAATTAACTTTGCATGTTTTTGGAATGTGGGAGGAAACCGGGTACCGGAGTACCCGGAGAAAACCCACACATGCACGGGGAGAACATGCAAACTCCACACAGACATGGCCGAGGGTGGAATTGAACTTGGGTCTGCACGCTGTGAGGCCTGCACGCTAACCACTACTGCACCTTGCAGCCACCTTATAATTGTATTTTGTGTTAAAATATGCATAATTTGGACTAATAATAGGCCGAAGTCAACCGTAAAGCAGCGAGGAACCCATCCATCCATCTTCTGTGCCACTTATCCTCACTAGGGTCATGGGGGTATGCTGGAGTCTATCCCAGATGACTTTGGGCGAGAGGCAGGGTACACCAACCGCAGACAGTGATGAACCGTGAAATAATTTTTTTAATGACTATACTGTATTTGTAAACAACATGAGAGAGTAATTCTCCAAAAGTCAAAACGCAAAGTGGCAAGGGATTACTGTTATGTATTTTGAATCCAGAAATACACAATTTTTCTGATATCTACCAGTGGTCATTATTGGTCGCTGTTTCTAAAAGTCCATTCCAATCTCAATGGCCCTTGCCTTGTAATGTTCTAGCGCTCATGATGAGCACTATAGAGAATATCAACAACCTCTTCAGGTCTCCACACCTCATTCCCACATTGTTTGCAGAAAGTCAAGGCACACTTTGATGGAAGTATTTCCATATGTCCTCATTCCACCGTCCTGGAATGTTTGCAAAATCTCCAGTATTAGTTGTTGTCAAATTTGACAGACTGGATTACAGTGACAAGATAACACCCCTACAACTGTCGGATTGGATTGGGTTAAAGACTTTTGTCCTTATTTTGACTGGGTCACAAAGACACCATGGGGCATCACTTCCATCAAAGATAGTCCAGATGCAATCCTGCTATAATCACACACACATGCACATCAGAATGACACACACGGCTAAAAACTGCAAAAGACAAACAGAAGATAGAAAAATTCAGAGTTGAACCACATCACTCAATATAAAGTCAAAGGCTAAATGATTCATATTTCTGAAAATAAATGCTTTCATAACGTTTCAACTAATCTTTCAAGTGGTCAACACTGCGGACAACCTGTGCTTTATTTTGTGACAATGTGGGAGACCTTGACTCAGACTGCGGGGGCTACGTTCCTTATCTGCATACTCCTGGTGCTGCATTTCCCCTGCTTTTTACATAAGCTGGCTAATTAGACTCCCAGGGTCAGCGGTCACAGAGCTAAAAGAATGAACAACACTCCAGGGAAAGGCATGTCCAGATGTGCTTTTCCATTCGTCTGTCGCTCATTTGTCATCATATCTTCTCGTCAGGAAGATGAGCTGCATATACAGTCATCCCTCGCCACTCCACTCTTTGAATTTCAAGGTTTCACTCATTCAGGTTTTTAAAAAAAAAAAAGTATATTCATTAATAAATCATGCTGTTTCATGGTGGAATTAGCCTATTAGTCTAAATATATTCATATTGAAGCAAATTTTAAATAATTTTTCAAAGGTGAATGGAATCAGCCTCTTTGTCAGTCATACAGTCTCTTTGTCTCACTGCATGGAGGTGGGGCTGCTAGCATACACAAAAAGTGCATAAGAGTCTACTATAGTAGAAATTAAATGATTAAATCATTCAGTCCCAGACATTTTTTAAAAGCCGCCCCTCTCGGTACCGGCCATTTTTATTTTTATTTTGACTGATTTTTGAATGCACACAGAATATTGTGTTCTAGGGTGGTATAGACATGGTATATCCCAAAGGAAGGTTAGACTCATCTTTTAGAATATGAAAAAGTGTGTTTCTTCCTTTTACCGTTCTTTAGTAATCAGCAGTAGAACATAGATAAGTTTCTGCAAAATGTCAGTTCTCGACAACAAAAGTGAGAAAAACATATTTTTGTGGAAAAAGATACACTTAATGCATAACTCTCACTTTCACACAAATTTTGCTATATATATTTAGCCAAAATATACAAACAACTATGCCACAACATAAACAATACAACCCCCTTGTTTTTTAACATGACAGTAACAATGTATTTACAAATATAACACCATGAACTATTTACAATTTTCACATTTGGAACTGAATTGTGTGTGCGCACACACATTAGACTTTGTGTCTTTTCACCTCCTAGTTGCTGTGCAGCGTTTTTCTATGGGAAATTTGCAGGCAGAGTTCTTATAAAATGCACTTCTGCCACCTTGTGGCCATTTTTCATTCTTAAAACCGCACCAAATGTGCGTCTTTTATTTTATTGCACTTGAGGGAATAAAATGTAAAAGACGTATAACTACGTCTTTGGGAGCCAGTGATCGTGTTGGTAGCGAATGAATGAAATCACAATATACAATTTATATTTTTTCACTGTACTTTCCTTAAAAGTAATGTTAAAATGTCATCTCATCTCCTAGAGCCAATGTCGTGTATCACCATGACACTGCTAATATGTAGTATTCTACACTAGTCACTAAGTGTCAGTAATGTTCAGTGAGTGTCAGACAATACTTGATTGCTGGAGCAAAAAGGCTTTTATTGCAAGTTTGAATTATCTCACAACAGGCACAATAATCCCTAACAAAATCTCTAATCTAGAGATGGGCTACGGCTTTGGCCGTCACAAACACGTTTTCTATGCTGTCAGAAAATATTTAATTTCAAATAAGGAATTGTACTTGTTATAAATTCTGTTCTGTTGTCACATACTAAAGCATGAAGCTGTTGTGTGTTTATTAGAGGAGGATAGCAGGTATTGTCTCACCCCCAGTAATCTGCTCCCACTTAACGGGAGTGCAGATTCCAATTTTCAGCAACACTCCGAGATAAAGAGAACAATAAAATCCTGCAGTAATTGGTACATTATGACCTTATTAATTGTTTGGATTCTGCAGCAACTATTGGCTGAGTTTTATGAGCATTTTTCAGTGTTTCCCAGTGGGGTGATAGTCTTCTCTTCTCTCAGCCCAGGCAGAGAGCAGTGGTCTCATCCCTGTCATTTCGTGGAGGGGCACATCAGCTACCGCTGCACCACCACTGGAACGGAGGGGATGCTGTTTCCATGACAACAACATAAAAAGTGCAAGTAAAGCACCAACTTCCAACCGTTTTGTTATCTAATTTTTTTGTGTCTTATATTTTGTCCTCTAGGAACATTGTGATATGCTAATCTAAGAAGGGCAGTGGATAAAGGGTGCAGTAGAGCTGCTAGTTCGACTTAAGATGAAATTGTGCTAAGGGAGCTGTGAGGAACACGAATCTTCAAGGAAAGCTTCTTTATGCAGAAATCCAATTTAAGAGATTGGCTTAGCCATTGAAGCTAAATCCATTGGTAATTATAGGTAAATCAAAGGTAAAAGCATGCAAAACAGTTACATACACAGCACCTACTCTACGAGTAAGCCTGTTTCCCCATCCCCCGGCACTCCCTGCCATTGACCACTGTCAAGCTAAACTGACCAAAATTATCATGAGCTAGTGGTCATTTTGAAATTGACATTCTGCATTACGAATTTCCAAGATGGTAAATGCAGAAGGTATGAAGCTGCAAGTCTATATACTATATATGTCAATCACAACTCGATTGTTTTGGTGTACTATATTTTCCAAATAGTCACACTATTATTACTTTAAGTCATAGTTTGCCTGTTGCTTGCTTGCTTCTTTAAGAAAAATGCCAGCATGGTGTTGAGCTCGCTAGAGTGACCCGACATCTCTGGCTAGACACGTCCACCCGCTGGAGGTCTTAGTCGACACATGGATGTTTCCAGCTGGCTGTTGTCCTCCCTGCAACTTGTATAGAAATACATTTATATAACTTGATTAACATGTGCTGGCTTTAAGTTAAAGGGGACTTATTATGCTTTTGTGAGGCAAAAAAAGTCTCACATGCCAATCCATGTTTTTTTTGGATAGTGTTGACAACCCTGCCTTTTCTGATCATTCCTGTAATGAATCCCAACTTCAACAAAAAAAAATCACCATACCTCCCACTGGGTTTGTGTCAGGTTCCAACGGTAGGAAGATGATAGTGAGATACTGAGATGAAGTGAGAGATGACAAAAAAAACATAAACTCTTATACTCAAAGGCACAAATTGATCAGACAAAAGCACAGCAATCCCGAGAACAACAGGTAATGGTTGATGCTTTGGCATTTATCTATGGATTTGACTTTTGGAATGACATTTTAGATGTAGCATTCCTGCTCTCCCATTTGTTCTGCCTGTTGAGACGCACAGGAGCAGTAATTTGTTACATTTGTAGACAGACGTCTAATAAATAGTTGTGCAAGCCATTTGTTCTGACCTTTCATTTCAGGCAAAAAATCAATGTTGGGTTAATATGCTGCTAATAAGGAGGCATGTTGGACTATATTTGTTTGGCTCTCAACACATGAAATACATTTCAGCAGGAGGTTATGTCCGAGCATATGACTTTTTGATTTATCGACACAACCACAATGACTAAAATTGAGGTGCAGAGAGAGAAAGAAACACAGAGAGAGAGAAAAACACAGAGAAATGAGTTTAATCTGTGATGTCCCTAAATGCGGCCTCTGCTTGGGCATCTCTGTGTGGAGTTTGCATGTTCTCCCCGTGCATGCGTGGGTTTTCTCCGGGTACTCCGGTTTCCTCCTACATTCCAAAAACATGCATGTTAGATTAACTGGTGACTCCAAATTGTCCATAGGTATGAATGTGAGTATGAATGGTTGCTTGTTTATATGTGCCCTGTATGTGATTGGCTGGCGACCAGTCCAGGGTGTACTCCGCTTTTCTCCTGAGGTCAGCTGGGATAGGCTCCAGCATACTCCCGCAACCCTAATGAGGATAATATCTATTAGTGCTGGTGTTTTAGTAGCTTTTAGTCCCATAAAAACAAGACAGTTCAAAATAAACACAGTTTGCTATTTTCACCTCAACATGATTCAATTGCTAAACTGCAATGCCTGCAAACACATAATGGTAGCTTTTCCCTGAGACCTGATACTCTTTATTTTCAGTTTTTTGGGGTCTTAGTAACGAGATGTGCATATAATGTTGTTTAAGGTAGAGGGAATTTACATATAAATTGGGGAGTGGGGGTTTGTGAGACGGGGGCTGAAGTATACTGACAACACAGGCTCGTTGAGCAAGGCTGATATTTGTGATTTACGTGTGTTTTCAAAAAGGGCATGATAGCTCATGCATGAGTTTTGGCACCCATGCACCCCAAACATTGTGTTTTTCCCCCCTTAAAGAGAAACTGAGAAACTGAACAGTTTGCAACATATGAGCTGTTCTATTTTCATCCAACGCTGCATTAAAACTCTCTTAGCAACATGCATGACTGGTGAATTGCGCATCATTCTCTAAACTTGATTGCCTTGTCGGAGAAAGTCAGTTTCAAACTTCCTCTTACAGTCTGTATTGAGTTGAGCTGTTGATCACAGCTGGGTTCTATTTACGTATATACAGTACATTTCCAGGCTATCTTGCACTGTTGCCTTTGTGATTCTGCTCAGTTCAACCCAGGTCTGTGCTGGCCAAACATGATTACCAACTTATTGAGAACTCCAGCATCTTTTTGACACATTGCTGATACATCCATGAATTTTGTAGACTGCTTATCCTCACTAGGGTTGCAGGTATGCAAGACCCTATACCAGCTGTCTTAGAGCGAGAGGTGGGGTACACCCTAGGCTGGGGAACCTATAAAAAAACGTCATTAATTTGTTCCAGAAAGTCCACTTGAAATTAAAATATACAGTAACTAAATCAAATTTCCCCATAAAAAATAAGTTCAGTTCTCAGGATTTCTATCACAAAACATGTATTTACAGTTTAACAATTCTAGTTTTATATACAGGAAACCATTCGAAATGTATATGAATGTGAGATAAACACATATTTTAACTTAATTTTTACCTTGATTTAAAACTTTACACCAAAAACGGACACCACCTTTATGTTTTGAGTTATTTCTTAGTTCACTTTATCAAAATGGTGCAAATCTATTTGGCTCCTCTGTAGGCCAGTCACGATAACTAACTGTGCTGGACTATTGCTTTCCTGCAAATTATATATTGTCGACATTATTTTGTGACCATTATTCCATGAATGTAATCATAATACAGTATAGGGCATAATAGTTTCAATACACCATATCAAAAGCCATAAATGTAAATTGAAAAGCATTGTACCGTAATTTCTGGTGTACAAGCAACTACTTTTATTGTTTTAATTTTGACGCCTGTAGCTTATACAGCAGTGAGGCTAATTTATGACCGTGCTCTCATCTCATGACATCTCTTAAACTAAGAAGTACTACTAATCATTTACCGCTCGCAGGTCAGTGAGGAAACGGTAGCTTTTACTTTGGCAAGAGCCACTTCCAAACTATAAGGGGACTCACATCGAGCTTGTCGATTAATTGGAAACTGCAGGACATCATTTGTCAATATGACTTTCATACAAATAATGCTAAAATCATCATACGGCAACTTAACACTCAAAATGTAGTTTAGGAAATATACAAGATCAAGTACAATGGGACCTCAGTTTTTGAATGCTCCTGTATTCGTATGATTCAGTTTTCAATGGAAATGTTGAAATGTTGGCTATAGTAGTAGTGGATATAACAACATTGAAGTTGGTGGTGTGACCCCCCCCCCCCCTCCCCATCTTGTTTCATACGCCATACCACATTCATTTGTGAACAAGAGTGATGTTAAATGTTCATTTGTTATTTATAATGATTTCACATTGTTTTCCGCATGTAGACGTATCATTCTGCAATACAATTTCAGGTTTTTACACTAAGAATTCAGATTTAATGTGAAGTCTCTCTCTCACACACACACACACACACACACACACACACACACACACACACGTGTGCCTGTGCAGGTGCATACTGTGCAGCTAGCTTATGGTCATTGTGACAATCCTGCTGCGAGTGGCCTTCCCGCTGCTTGTCACTCTGCTTTTCCCCCGACTGTGCCCGGCATCGGTCCTCATCATCTTAGCCTTGCTCCCACTGTGCGTCCCTTTTCTCCACGCCCCCAGCAGTATGGTGACACAATAGCTCCATTATAGTCATGCACCTGCCTCGTCACAGGGTGAGCATGCACTTAAAGTGGAGAGCAGCCATCATGTATGTTGTAGTGTTTAGCAGGTCCACATTTTCTTTAGCATTTAATCTTCTCTCTTTAAGTCACACTGACTTTTATTTATCCTCTTGGGGAAGAGACACTCCGGATTCACCAGCTGTCATGTGCATTTCGTCCCAGCCTACAGTGGTGTGTTATATTGGTATGTTCCAATCCCAGCCCTGCACATGCACGGGGAACCGAGATAAAAACTTAATGAAATATCTGACCATATTCACTAGAAGAAACAACATATACTGCATATTCAATAAGAAGACAAACTGAACCTATTCAAGCTCATGCAGAAGCTGTTCTTTCCCCCAAGGACACCCCTACCCTAACAATTATTTATTGATACATTACATTAACATTTATCAACAGAGACTCATTGTCATTTGTTAATGATTAATGAGCCAAATTGATGTGTATTTTGTTATCTAATCGCACTCTACTCCAGTTAGTTTAATATTTAACTTCGACAATCAGCAACACTTTGCTTCAAAGAGGTTGGATTTTGTGGGAAAATATGCATGACTGTACAAAAATATGATTCATCTGCGAGATTACCCAATTGAGTGCATGAGGCCTTTAAGAAAATAAGACAACAAGACACGGATTTAGATGTAAGCCTGTTTTATCATTTCGCTTCAAATAAAAAAATGAGCTCTGTAAATATTTTCCAATCTTAACAAGCAGGGACTTTCCACTGAAAATGTTAACTAGTGGAGATCCCTGGTTCTAATGTGTTGGTTCAATCATGAATTATTGCTGTCCTTTAGGTGTGGAGGATATGCTCCTTACTGCCCAAGGCTCCACTGTTCAAACACAAGTAATAACCACCAAGAATGACTCTGCTGCCGACTTACATCTCCGGTCACAACTCCTATGTCCTACTTTCAATAGAGCAACAGCAGCATCCTGGCTTCATCTCATCTACATTTGCCGTTTTGCCATTGTCCATTATTAAAAGCAGATGGAGAATGCAGCTCAGATGATGATGAAAGGCGGCGTGAATAGAGAATGCAGACTGAGGCGCCTGAATCAGAGAAGGGATTTAGCACAGGAGGTATTCACCGTGTTGTGAAAAACGGCGTAAAGGTTGGTGATGGGGGTTGATGTTCGAGGAGAAAGAACTAGATGGGAAGTCAGAGTAACCTTGCAAATATAACTTTGTAAGCTGATAAATCCACCTCCCTAAATTCAGCAGTTTTATCAGAACAGAACTGAAACATTTCTGTACTTAAAGAGGAGCTGATATTTTGGTAGTACAACTTCCTAAGGTGGTCCTCAGATTTGATTGACTTGTATGTGAAATATGGCATCTAGTATGTTGGAAAAGTGCAGAGTTACATTGTATATGACAGGTGTGGACACAAAGCTCATTAGCATTAAAGGTACAGGCACACAAAACTCTGAGTTCCTAGTAGGGCTTACTGAAAGCACTTTCTTAATTCCATCATTTTTGGTAAACATACTGTATTTCTAATACACTCTTGTGGGATCATAAAATCGTTGAAAAACAGCATAATACGGGATCGTTGCACGACCAGTCCACAGTGTAGCCCGCCGAAGTCAGCTGGGATAGGGGTGGAGTATGTGTACCCCCAGGGATATGTGTGAAAATTATGTTGGGTGTTTTTATTATATATTGAAGATTTTAATTATTTTGGTGTTCCAATCCCTGCACTGTGAAAGCCAGTCAATGTACGGGCATGTCAGGGTGGGAGAGGGAGGCTTTCTCACTGGTTTGTGTACTGTGGATACTGCTTTACCATGTTTGCTAAACTTTCCCTTGTCAAATTTATATGCCGACTTAAATCATAGTAACTTAAGTTTCATGGTTTAATTGTGCAAGTGTAGATAATTTTATGCTTGAATAATAAAAATATATGTAATCAATTTGCATATGTTCTTACTAAGGACACATCAAAAATACAGCAGAAAATAAATATAAAGGAATACCAGATAAAAACAAATACAAACTATAATTTTCTTCATGAGTGATTGTGAGACATAAAAAGTTCTAACCCTCGTACTTTCTTGTGAGGGTGATCCAAAATTGGCAAGAATGTTCCAAGTCTCCAGGACTGGTGGGTGGCTCTACATTTTGTGCGGGTTAATGTTTCAATCACAACTTTGTACATCTACAACCCTTATGCCTTCTTATGTAGTCCTTCTTGGGTGACTTGGCGCTGTCCACTAGTGGGGTTAAGGCAAACCAATTTGACCTTCCGCTCTTTGAACAAACCAAAATTAACTAGAAGCATTTAGAAAACAAGCACGTGGAAGTATTTTTGAATACAACATCACGTCTATGTTTTGGCAAGTAGGTGTCAAGTCAATACAAGAGGAGATAGTCGTGCATCTACCAAGCAAATACAACAAACCAAGGTTGTAAACCAGGCACGTCAACATAAAGGTCAGCTATTTTAGAGAGTAAACGCCTACTCACCAAGAAAGAAGTGCTGCTGTGGGTGTGATTGTGGTGGCAGTATGGGTCTCAGCCTGTATAACATTTGTATTGCAATTATTATTATTATTATTATTGTTGCAGTTTATTGCCTTACTCTTCTGGCCACTATATTTGGTTTTGCAGCACAGATTCCTCCAATAAACATCACAATTCATTGGGCATTTGGCGGAATGAGTCAATTAATGTTGTTGTCACGTTACACCAGCCACGATTCAAATATTCACGTCCTCACATGGCGATATTGTAACGATATTTTGCTCGGGGGACATTTATCTATCTTTATCCAACACAATCAAAAATCAGAAATGTCCAATTGCATCAGTGAATTTCCATGAAGTGGGATTCCTTAATTTAATATTTTCATGGGGCTGCACGGCGTGCGAGTGGTTTGCACGCAGGCCATACAGCTAGGAGACCAGAGTTCAATTCCACCCTCGGGCATCTCTGTGTGGAGTTCACATGTTGTCCCTGTGCATGCGTGGGTTTTCCAAAAACATGCTAGGTTAATTCGACTCCAAATTGTCCATAGGTATGAATGTGAGTGTGAATGGTTGTTTGTCCAGGGTGTACACCGCCTCTCACCTGAAGATACTAGCTGGGATAGGCTCCAGCATGCTCGCAACCTTTGTGAGGACAAGCAGTATAGAAAATAAATGAATGAATAAACAGTTAGACATTAGAAGACCTGTGTTTGACTCTTTAAGTGGAGAAGTGAAGGACAGGAAGCAACGTCGGGGGTTCAGAGTTGAGTTGAGAAGCTGACCTTGACTGAGTATATGGTTGGGTGGTGGAAGGAATGAAAGAATGAATGGATGGATGGATGGATGGATGAAATGGACATAAAGACAAATTTAGAACCGCTTTGGTTCAAATATTCTAAGGCTTGGCTGTAGTTCACCGATGCTTCTGCGATAATACAACATGTGATTTAATGGCAGCAAACAGCATACATCTGCTCACAGATGAAGCAGTGCATGTACAGTATGAGCACACTTTCATTATTTGAAGACGCCTTGCGTAGACCAATAAATATGATCTATATTATAGATCATAGAACTCACCTCTCCTGTTTGAGTTCACAGTCCTTGTACTTTATACTGGGACACATGTTTTCCTGTAAATCCTGGTCCTTTTCCAAACCTTACAACTTCAGGGACATTTTGAGTCCCCAATGCACATGCACAACAGAGGTGATGTTTAAAATATCAGTATAATTCACTCCATTTCCAACACCACCATCTGCTTTGACCCCAATAATAACCATTAAGTAGAGTTATTACCTTTCAGAGCAGGTATACGACTTGAGTCATGGCATGTCCCTTGCTAGCTATTCATGCAATTTTTGTGCTTCCACCAAGTTCTGCTTGAGACAATAATTTACACTTCTCAAGCTTGTATGTTATTTTGGGGAACAAAAAAAAAATGTTTTACTGCATGTCATGGCAATTATTAACCATACCGCTCACTGAGTAAAACATAGGCATAGTGTATATACTACATCAAAGTACACTTAAAGGCTGAATGATATACTAGCAAGGACAGAAAGGGCAATATTTTGCTGCCAGAATATTTTACGTCTTACCTTATCTTATTGTCAAGTGTGACCAAAGACCTTTTTTTCCCCAAATCTGCTAATGCAGCGTTCTATTTATCTTGGGAATAATGTCACAGCCGTATTACCAGCAGTTCGAGTTACAAAGTCAGAAAACAAGATAGACACCTCAACAAAAGCTATTCTTGGTTTGCTGTGTCCAAATATAGACAACTTCTTGATGAATATAAAGACTTCAAGTGCCAATAAACAGATAATTATAGGGGCTTCTACTTAATGTTTCCACTCGGGCAGACATTGGGGGTAGTGAGGCTTCTCCGACATTCTGAGTAGGAAATCCCACCAAGGGGGGCCTTCAAGTTGAAACTTTGAAATTTTGACTTCTGAGTACAAACAGGTACCTAACTTCACTTATGTCAAAGGTTAAATGAATAGATTTTTAGTTCATGGTCTGGGATGAGAAGAAAACTCCACGGAATATGCTCCAGAAGATCGGAGTAGTTTTATACTCTCTGAGGCGGTGCTCACTCAGCCACTCTTTGAAAACAACTAGTTTGGAGTTGTTACGGTTTCTGTACACAAGCTGCTTTTTAATGAAAAACTCAAGATGTTATGCATTGGGCTTATTGTGCTTGAGTTGTTTGGGGTGGAAAACAACAGTTATTCAAGCCCTGAAGTGGACATTGATTGGCTATCATAGTGTCCGGGCTTGTTCAGCATAACATGATAGGCTCCCGTTGTAGTCGGGAATAGCACGACCTCAAACTGAGTCAGCTCAGACTGTGAAGGCAGTAATAATACAGTCCGTGTCCTTTGCTCCTCTAACTTTTTCATCATGTGGGTTACTTTATAAGAGCCAAATGAATTGCAGCATGTAGCCCAACCAAGCTCTGCAATTTAAAGGAAAAACAATGCTGAATCACAACTTCAACAAGCACCCTGCGTTCTCTCAAATGTCGAGATTGAACCGATAAACGTTCTGCACAGTTAGAGAGCAATTTGAGAATACAAAGCCAACAGCGGTACGAACTACACAGAAATATAGTTCATACATGCCCACATCACCAACCCACATATGATGTCGATGTGGATCAGCAGAACCAAAGGTCAGTCAGTCACATCTAATAAAACAAAGACAAATGTACATCCGCTTTAACTCTACATCCTTTTCAAATGTGAACAACATGGACAATCACCTGCCCCATTCTCCATTCAGTTGTGTCAAAGCAGTGATCTGCATGGCTTTCATGCTTTGATCCTTCCTCTGCGTTTTCTCAGCATCAGCCCCATTTGCTGCGCCGCACATTAGCTAACAAAAGAGCACACGGGTGAGCCTAGACGCGACGCACGCATCTCCACACAGCGACTTCAAAGTGGGCTTTGAAGTCGGCCTGGAGACACCCACAAAAAAGGAGATGTTTCCATTGGTGAAGCACTTGACTGCTATTTCATGTACTTTGCAATTCTACATGTTGCACCTCCTTTTCCAGCTCCAGACCGGACAGGTTTGTGGCAAAAGTATTGGGACATCCGATCATCACACTTTTAGGAATTGAAAATGAAATACAATATGAAGCTGTAAGGGCTATTTCTTTTATTTAGGCTTTCGTTCTTCTTCTTCAGGCCGCATTGCTATCAGAGAAGTAGTCAAGGATCACACAATTGACAAAATATTCAAATTATAATGAAAAATTAAAGTAACACTTTTGGTTTTAGCGCTGAAGGTCGAAGAAGAGCCCAGAATGAAAATACACAAAGCATATATAACAGTTGCCGCATCCCTCTAGAAAGTTAAACTTAAGCTTGTGTGCCTGGAAAGTGAAAGTTAAGTTTGTGTGAAAGTGAGAGTTGAAGGTGTTTGCTCAATTTTGCTGGCTAAAGATAAAAGCAAACACATAGTCTCACAAATACAAAGGATACTTTGAAACACCATGAAAGCGGTTCAAGCAAGGGCAGTGGCAAAAGCTGATTGGTCCAGGACTCCAGCATCAGGACTCCAGCCCTGAGTGTATAAAAGACCGGGCAGGGAAAGGAAGGGTGCTTTTTGCAGCTGCGCTGTAATAAGACCCGCTTACTTGTAGGCATACAGGGACTGCAGATAAGCCCGGACGTCTGTATTAGGTATTGTTCTCATTCTATAATTTGGTTCTTTAAAATTCCCCTATCCTCTATTAGAGTCCTCAGGGGGAGGATTTCTACAGAGTTAAGCTGGTGTGATCGGGAGCAACGCTTGCCAGTAATTTTCCATGAGTCATATCTACAGTACATGTCAATAAACTCCAAATTGTCCATAGGTATGAATGTGAGTGTGAATGGTTGTTTGTCTATGTGCCCTGTGATTGGCTGGCCACCAGTCCAGGGTGTACCTCAAAGACAGATGGGATAGGCTCCAGCATACACCCGACCCCAGTGAGGATAAGCGGCATAGAAAATGGATGGATTGATGATTTGGTAAGATAAATAATTAAAATGAAGCAACTAAAACGCTGCCTTTACTGACATGTTGACATAAGGCTCCAGTGCATAGTTGATTAGATCAGAGATTCTCAAAAGGTCTTGGCTTCGACACGACTTCATCCATCCATTTCTTTGCCTTCTGGCTCAGCTCCCTCCGGACCACTATAGTCTGGTACAGCAACAACACACTCGTGAACAAGACCAAAGATACTTAAACTACTCCACCTGGATCAAAATCTCACACCCAAACTGAAGGGTGCAAGCCACTCTTTTCCGACTGAGAACCATGACCTGAGATTTGGAGATGCTGAGCCTCATCCCATCACCCTCAGCTGCCTCCTCAGTAAACACTGAAGGTCACAGCCTGATAAGGCCATCAGGATCACATTGACCGCAAATAGCAGAGACAAGATCCTAAGGCCCCCAGAGTGGCTCTGCTCAACCATGAAACAGCCTGATTTATTAATTAATATATTTTTGAAAAACCTTGATAGAGTAAAGCCATGAAATTCAAACTGCATATTGGCGAGTAGTGACTGCATTTATTTTTCATTTTTTGTTTCCAATTGGATCTCAGTCATGAACATGCACAAGCCTGCTTCCCACTCCCACGTTTAACATTGGAGGGATGCAGCCCCTCCCTTAATAGCTTCATTTGCATACAAAAAAGCTGTTTGCAACACAAGTTATTAGACGTAATGAAAAGCAGATGATGAAGAGAAGAGATGCAATGCACCTTAATATATGACTTTCATCCGCGGAAAGGAGAAAAGGACATTTGTTTATTTAGTGGCCCCCATGTCTTCAATCACAAAGTGGAGGAAAAATTTGGATCTGTTCTCGGAGCTGTGATCCATTAGTTGTTTTGACCTACTTTCAGTGAATGGCAGGTAGCTAAATCTGCTCTACGGCTATTCTGGAATAGTTTTTTTTCCTTGACACCCAAAAGAAAAATCTTTCTCATCTAACCTTTGGACCACCTAAAAACAGATCCCATTCCTCCGGGCTTTGAACATCCATTGCTGTTGGGAGGCTCTGTTTAAAAGAAAGCATGATGATAGTTCAGGTGTCTCCATAAACTAACCCGAGGGACTGCTTATGATTCCAGTTCTACATTTCCCACCCTTTCCTCTTAGTGTTAACGCTATTGATTACCTCTAAATGTGCTGTATACCTTGCAGTCAAATGCATCTCAGCGTCTTCTATCTGAGTTAGCACACATCCCAATTTTATCTGTATCCCTGAAGGCGATACATCTCATGCAGAGACGTTTGTCTCTACATAAACAGAATCATTACTGAGATTCTGTCCGTTGCAATGAACACCAGTGTAAATGTTGACGAAAACAAGCAAACAAAACAGAAATCCAATAGCCTCAAGGCACATCTTGTACTAACGTCAATACGACTGTAAGGACATGTGGGGTGTGCGGATTAAGATGACATTTTAAATGCTAATGCTGAAGCAATATTTAAAGCTTATCTGGAGATCCTCCTCATATGTAGACATACTACATGACTACATGATACAAGGCGCAACAACTTCAGTGGAAGCTCTTAAGCCAAACACCCCTGAGGTCGTATAAGTCAGAATTTTTGTCCTACAATACGCTTTTAGAGTATGCATACAGAGCAGCTGTGTTTCCCGTTTAACAAGCCAAAAGGTATTAGTAAAGATTTTCTGTCCTGTCACTTGAAAATCTAATTTCTAGTCTGGCTAGAGCAGGGGTCGGCAACCTTTACTATGAAAAGAGCCATTTCACCCACTTGCCCACTAAAGAAAAATAGCCTGGAGCCGCAAAACGTTGTATGTTTAAAACAACATTGGAGGGAAAAAAAAAGACGAGTTGGAGTACTCTTGCTAGTACTGGAGATAAACTTTTGTTTTTAAATGAGCTCTAATTTATTTTTTAGAATCGTCAAATAACTCATTAATAATAATTAATAACTCAAATAACTCAAAGTATTACTCATTTCCCTTCATGTTAACCTGTCAGAGAGAACTGGATAGCATCCTGTCTGCTCATTCAGTCACCAGTCAGAACTCAGTCAGGATGCATTCATGGTCTCACACAAAGTTGGATTTTTGTAAACTCATAACAAAGACGTGCATTTTCACCACACGGGTGCTAAAAAATATTCAAGCATTGCAAAGGGAGCCGCAACAAAGAGGCTGGAGAGCCACATGCGGCTCTGGAGCCGCGGGTTGCTGACCCCTGGGCTAGAGGAATGCTTGGCTTTATGTAGCTTTTGACGAACCACGTCGTCCCCAATTGGCCCTGCACCAAAAAGCAATATGTTTTAAATTGCTATCAGGAGCAAATAAGAGTACAGAGGATGCAAGACAAAGCAAGGAAGGGTTGATAAGGAAAAAACGGATAAACAGACCAGCTGCCGGCTGTGGATCCATGTTGAATGTTACAATTTTGAACATAAATATACTTCCTCAGAAATGACAAGCGACACCATCACCAATTCCGTAGACTTGGCTATAGAGCTCACACTTTGCAAAACAGTTCAACCAAACGATGTGTTCAATATCATTTCATTGATTACCGTTCTTCCAGATGTGACTGAGGAATTAATAAATAATGTTTTCACTTCATTACGACGTGCTTTGGGTACCTTAAAAAGTGCTATATGCAATTTAATATATTATTGGGATGTGAGTGACAGGAAAAAAACTCTGACTTGCTTGAGGAGGATAATTTTTGCATGAGTAATGTGACCAAAAATAAAAACAAATACAAACCAAAGATGAGATGAGATGAGATTTTGTTGAAAATACCGTATTTTCTGGACAATAGTAAGTCGCTCCAGAGTATAAGTCGCACAATGCCAAAAATACGTAGAAAAAACACATACGTCACACTGGAGTATAAGTCGCATTTTTTGTGGGTAATTTATTTTACAAACTACTTGACCAAAACAGACATTACATCAGTAAGTCAAGTTCTAACATTAATAAAAGAATAAAGAACAGGCCAATGGTTATTCAGCTACACAAAAAATAAACCTGAACAGAAAAAGTGTCCAGTGTTTATGTAACAAAACAAACAGTTTTGAGTACAGTAACTGTTTTGTTTATGGCAGTAAAAGTCATGTTTCACAATTTTGGGGGACATTTGTGTTCTGTCGTTTTCAGTTGTCTTTGTAAGCTAACGTTGACTGTTAATATTAAATTATTAAATATGAAAAATTAAGGAGTAGGAGATATCTGCGTGAAAAACCTCTTGTGGCTGTCTGTGACATTATATATATATTTTCATTTATAAGTCGCAGGAACAGCCAACCTATGAAAAAAGTGTGACTTATAGTCCGGAACATACGGTAACTTGAAAAGTTCGGAATTTGATTTGGATGACATTTTCAAGGTTTGTCGGAAATGGGATATGGGAGAAGTGATACAATTTTGTGGGTGACCGGGTCACCGTCTGCATCCAGGAATTTTTTAAAAGGTTTCTATTGCACATTGTAAGATAGGACCATTTTCCTCATTTGTGCATATAACTCCAAAAAAACAAACAAATGGTCACAACAAAAAGTACAGGTAAAGTTTTCAACACATTCTACAAAAAAAAAATCAAAGACTGATCCAGATAATGGAATAATTCCGGCTACTATGATCTATAACATGAAAAATAGGGAACCTTTGGAATTGTCGTCATAGTGAGACAACAAATGAAGCTATCAACAAATATCATCATATATAGCTAAGACAACAAATGAAGCTATAAGCAAATGCCATCATATATAGCTAAGACAACAAATGAAGCTATAAACAAATATCATATATAGCTAAGACAACAAATGACGCTATAAACAAATATCATATATAGCTAAGACAACAAATGAAGCTATAAGCAAATACCATCATATATAGCTAAGACAACAAATGAAGCTATAAGCAAATACCATCATATATAGCTAAGACAACAAATGAAGCTATAAGCAAATACCATCATATATAGCTAAGACAACAAATGAAGCTATAAGCAAATACCATCATATATAGCTAAGACAACAAATGAAGCTATAAGCAAATATCATCATATATAGCTAAGACAACAAATGAAGCTATAAACAAATATCATATATAGCTAAGACAACAAATGACGCTATAAGCAAATATCATCATATGTAGCTAAGACAACAAATGAAGCTATAAGCAAATACCATCATATATAGCTAAGACAACAAATGAAGCTATAAACAAATACCATCATATATAGCTAAGACAACAAATGAAGCTATAAGCAAATACCATCATATATAGCTAAGACAACAAATGAAGCTATAAGCAAATACCGTCATATATAGGTAAGACACTGTGGAATCTGAAGTGTGCCAACTGATTTGTTGCATCTTCAAAAGCTATGGAGCTAGATCCAGAAGACCTGCCATTACGGAAAATGTGATTTTTGTGAATAACTACTGAATTACTGAACTGGAATCTAAATGTAGGACAAATATTTATGGTGTCAATCACAATATGGGGGGTCTATGATGCTTGGCGGAGGTTTGCACTCTCCTCGTGCTTTTCAAGTTTAGACTTTTGTCAAGCATTCATGTAGTATTTTGCTCAACTCCAAATTGAAGAACCTTCGGGGTATTATAATGTTTTTTCCACCTTCAATTGCTTGAGTGGAAAAAGTGGAAAAACACATTGGAAATCATTTTTACCTGCATGCCAGAATTTGTTTTTTTCATTGATATTTCCACCAGCAACCCAACTTGTATGGATTTGAGTTGTAGTATCCTTGTGTTTCATATTTGACCTTGCAGTTAAGATTCCAACACAAAAGCGGAGCAGATGGGGACTCGCAGAAGTTAAAAAAGAGCTTTCCAGTTTGGCCTTGACAAAAGCCTCCGAAGATGATAATCCTCCAGAGGAAGACAAAAGATGCGCTCACCGTATGCACAGAAATTAATTACTTACCCTGGATGGTTGCCACTGCACTTCCATGAGTGCATTTCCTTAATTTTTTCTGACCTCCTGGCAGAGCGGAATAACAAACAGAGGAATTAACATTCACAGATTTGCACCCAGTCAAAAGTGTGCATATGAAAACAACACGGGGCAGATTCAAGCAATGGTGCGATATGTTAGTATAGGAAGTATGTCCTTATTTATCATCAACATAGCAAGTTTACTTTAATCTCAGTTGTCATAGTATTGTTGATAGAGCAAATGTTGTGCCGGCTTTATCACTACTTCCCCGAATGCTTTACACAAAGAATCAATACTGTAGATGTGCCCTGGTTTTGCATGCGATTGACATTTCGGTAGCACCCAGAGGAACCTCAGAGAGCCGCCACCTTGAATATGCAATCTAACTGTAAACACAGAGGTACTTATTGTCAGACCCGAAGCCTCAACAACACTTGTCACCTTTCTTTTAGACCCAGCAATCAAGTCTGTTCTGGGATGATACAGCAGCCTTTTGAAAATGCCTCAGGTGTCACATTTTTCTGGACGGTTTTAGCTCATATTTTGGCTTTCTATGAATAAATAATGCAGGGCTTTTATGACTGTGACAGCACGGAGTCAAGTCACAGTCTAGGACAGAATGGAAAGCGTATATATGTATGTGTGTTGAGTGTGATGCAGTCTGTCCGTGTTTGTGTGTCTGCAGTTCCAATGGATGCAGCTGGACTGGATGTATTATTGATGTGCTGTTAGCACTCCCAGGGAGTTGCAGTCTCATCACAGTTTGCCAGGGGATTAACAGACTCAAAAAAGCAAACCAGGGAAATGGCGAAAAGGCACGGAGCACATCCCTCGTCCAAATCCCGCTGCCTTCCTCTGCTCTTACTCAGAAATGAGCCTTCATTTCATGGGGGAAAAAAGAAATCGTATGAGACATTTAACCGAGACGGGCCACAGTAGACTTATTGAACGCTTAGCTACTGTGCTGCACTTTACAAATGAGGCACATTTGTAATGACATTCCACATGATTACATGGGTTGCAAGATGGTCGGCCATTACTGCTCGTACGAGTCTGTCTTTCCTGTTCATTGACTCTGCTGTCCCTTCGTCATATGGCGCACACACAAACAATGAACTCCAGGTTGAGTTGGTGTGTCCATCAAGGTCGGCTCACAATCCTGTCATCCTCTATTAGCCCTTAAAGACCCATAGCCAAGGACAAGATAGATCGAAGTAGTATTGGTCTTGTCACCTGACTCATACATCCATACATTTTTCTCCCCATCTCTCCATCTTTGCTCATTTGTCTTCAACAACAGTTACAGAAAATACACAAAAACAAGACACAGTCATCTATAACAGTGTTTTTCAACCTTTTTTGAGCCACGGCACGTTTTTTACATTGGAAAAATCTTGTGGCACACCACTAACCAAAAATGTTAAAAATGTCACCACGACCTCACACGTGCATCAATAAGTCTATGGGAGGAACAAGGTAGGTGTTGCCACACGGACCAATATTACATTGCTCTGCCAGTCTTTACACCACAGACACTCCACAGTAGCCATGTTTTTACATCACCACTTTTTCTCTTTCCCAATGACCTTTCGGGAAACAATGGTATCCATGGAAAGGAATATTCCAATCTCTTGTCTACATGCGCCATGAAAATCAACCAGAATAGTCAATAGGGCATGCCCAGTAAAACAAAAACATCAACATCACATGATACCGGCTTCCCCAAGTTTTTCTTTCACTTGTTGGAATAACTCCATATTGCCAGTTTTTCGTCTGTCCAGTCTTGAAATTTAGTTTGAATCAAAAACAAACTTTGCTTAGTCCAGTGCCGATTGCTGGCCTCCATTTTTAAAAGTGAAGAACGTCTGGATCTGCGTGTTACGTCATATCTGAGCATGCGCTGAAAGAACGCACCCGGGATCAATTTAAACAGGAAAAGATCAAATTCAATCTTGCTAATATTTTATAATTAAACTCAGGACATGTTTTATATAGATATATATTTTCTTTTTTAATAAAAGTGGACTTGTGAATGGCGTATAGAAGGGTTTAGATTCTGTTCCACAGATGGCGCTAATGCATACGAAAGCTGCTTGCCAACCGCCAATAAACAACAGAAGAAGAAAAACACCAGGAAGAAGAAGGCACCCTGACAACTTTCCGTTTGAGCGGGTACAAGATACCTCAATCGGATTGGTTAAAGGAATATTACATCCCTGTTCAATTCTTTCCGTTTGAGCAAATAAACCAAATGCAATTGGAATATTTGGGTCATATTGGGGGGGCATTCACTTTTTGCGGCTGTTGGGGTATCGTCTGCCTGGTGGGCTCTGCTGCCTGGTGTGTGTTTCTCTGTCCCGCCCTGGCACTCTTGGCTCACGAGCCCGGGGGGTGGGGTTGGGCTCTTCCCCATGCGGGTCCCGGTTCTCCTGCGGTCTCTGTGGTGTCACTCCCTGGGCTGCCATGGTGACGGATGTGCTGCCGGGGCGCGGTTCCTGCTGTTCTGGTGGTTGTAGGAGCAGCCTCGGGGCGTGTGGTTTGTCCGCGGCTCCTGGTGGTCCGGGGGTGGCATAGCTGGCTCAATCTCTGGTGGGGCCCTCCGGGGGGGAGCTGGCAGGCCGGACTGGCCGCCACGATGGGCTGGGTGGGGCCCGTGGTTGGTCCTGTGGCCCAGGGCTTGCTCCGGGCGGCTGGCTTGCCCGGCTCGGTTGGCCGGTAGTGCGGGGTGGGCGTGTGTGGGGCCCCGATCCTCCCTGCTGCACTGCACCACCTCACATACATGTAGGACTTTGGGGGGTGGCCTGCAACTGGTTTTGCCGGGGGCGAAGGGTTTCCTTGCGGATGCCCTTTTGTCCTCGGCATTCCTCTGGCTGGTCACCCTTCAATTTTAACCGCACCTTAGACACTCAGTTCTGGGGGGGGGTCTGGGCAGGCAGGGGACCCACCATTGCTTAGCTTCCTTCCACACACACACACACACATACACATACACCACACACATAGGTCAGCCCTATGGGACAGGCCTATTTTTAATTGCACTATCTACACAATACCATCTTCACACACACAGGTGTAGCGGGCTGGACCGGAGAGCCTACTACCTACCCCCGCGATTGGCCCGCTGGCTGCTGGGGCTTGGCGGCTCGCTCGGGGTGCCCTGGGCTGCAGGATATTTTGGTCTGGTCTGCCTGGCCTTCCTGGGGGTCCCGCCGGAACCAGCTGACGCCGGGGCTTGCCCTGGTGTCATGGTTGGCGCTACCTCCCTGGATCTGTCCTGGGTCGCGGGCGCCAACGTGCCCTTGGGGGGGCGTTCACCGGCCTCCAGGCAGTGGGGTCCGCGCTGCTGGTGGCCTGAAGTCTACGGTGGTGGCTTGGGGTTGTTGCGCTGTGGTGGCTGCTGCGGGGACCGGGCTGTGTGTTGGGGGGGGGACCTGATCCTGCTCGTGGGTACGGGGGCCGGGGTGGCGTGTGGGGATGGGGAGCATGCTCCTCGGGGTGGGGCCTGCTGGGGGGGCGGTGCTCTTTCGGGCGTTTGGGTGTCTGCTCCCACTGGTCCTATGCTCTGCCGCATCGCTGTCCCTGTCTTTGCCCATCCCCAGTCTTGCCTTAGGGCTCGTCGGGGATGGTTCTCCGGTACGTGGGCGGAGCGCTGCTGGTTCTGGGGGCGGGGGGGGGCTGGCCCTCCCGGTGGATGGTGGGGTCCTTCGGGGGCCTTGCGCTGGTCTTAACTCCTCGGCTCTGGTGCGTGGCCTCCCCGTGACTTGGAGCTATGGCTCTCCCTCACGGGGGTGAGCTGCCCGGTGGATGTCGGCCGGCGCAGTAGAGCGCCTCACCACTCGCCTGCTCGCCCCCTCCGCTTGCTCATGTGCGGGCCTCCTCCCCTCGCCCGCTCCTTTGTCTGCCACATTGCAGTAGCCCTGATGCCGTGGTCGAGGGGAGTCTGGGGGTGCTATGCCTTGGCGGTCCGTACCTCCCTGGGCTCGGGGCCTGGTTGTGGGTCTGGGACCCCTGGGTCCCCCACCCTGTGATGCCCCGGACGCCCCACCCGGGGACGTCCACAGCATGTGTGTGTATTGAGTGGATGGGGTGTGCATGTGTCTGAGTTTATTTTATGTATTTATTGTTTTAAATACTTAGATAATTAATGATTAGTTTTATTATAATTATATATATATGTATATATATATATATGGATATGTGTGGATGTGTATGTGGGTATATGGCCATGTAGATATACGGGGGGGGGGCTCTGCGGGGGTCTGGCGTAGGGTGTTCCATCTCAACCGCCCGGTCCTCCATGGGGCAGTGTGCCCGGGCCTCTTCTGTCCTGGCCGGGGCGGTCCTATGTCGGTGGTCGGGCCTGGGGTTACCTGGGGCGGGCCGGGTTCTGCTTCCTGGGGGTGTGTGGGGGGCGGGAGGCGGTGCCTCCGGCCGTGGACGGGCTCCCTTCCGGCCGGCGGGGGCGCCCCTGTGCCCACGGGTGTGTGGCCTTCGATGCCCTTCTGCCCTAGTAGGGTATGGTCTCCCGCTGGTCTCGGGGGTGCGGCTCTCCTCCGGCCTGCTGGCGCCCTGTTGCCGGTTGGGATTGCTCCTCCATGGCCTCTTGCTGGTCTCTTCGGGGGGTTGCTTCGGGGGCGGGTCTTGGGGAGTCGGCCCTGGCTTTGCCCACACCCACGGGCCGGAGGATCTCTGGCGGTGGGGGCTTGACCTGGCTGCGCGGGGCGGGGTTTGCTGGGTGGTAGAAGGCAGTCTCTCTCCTTTTGTCATTCTCAGTGACAATTACACATTCACACACTCGCATTCACATACACAACACACCTCCATATGGGCACTCACAGCACATGGGTGCTTCTCTATACAATCTACTCTCTTATCCCTGATGTTTATATAGTATTGGTATGCTATTATTACAGTAATAATGATGTCAAGCAATGAGATTTTAATTACTGTAACTGTATGGTTGCTATTGTGTTTACTATCATGGGTCATGTCCCCATTGTTACTATTGCTACTGGTAAGTTGGACTGTTTCATTTCACTGATATCATCTCCAGTGTGACCCTTAGCCATCATTGACATTTAACTGTTCTGTTTGTCACTGTTGTTGTTTTGGGAATTCTTGTTGCTGCTGTTTTTGTCTCTCCCTCTACTCCCCCCCCCCCGACCCCACCTTTCTCTTCTCTCTTCTTCTTTTCTGTTCTTCTTCTTGCTCCGGTCCGGTCGTCCCAAATGGCATAACAAAGACATCAAATAACGGCAAATAAAATTTCATGGTACAGGGAAGTTGTAGCCAACACCTTTCCTGACACAGAGCAAATCTGTCTAGCATGTAAGGGCATTTAGATCAACAATACTATCTGCCCCATTGGCTGGACGGGACAAAAAAAAAAAAAAAAAAAAAAAAGGAATATTTGGGTCCATGTATACTATTGACATAATGGCTATTGACATAATATTTGAAAATGATGATTAATAAATGTTAATTATAAAAAGTGATATTGGATAATTCCCCACGACACACCTGACGGTTTCTCAAGGTACACTAGTGTTCCGCGGCACAGTGGTTGAAAATCACTGGTCTATAAGACTGGATACATTTTTTCCAAGCGGAATGGTTCTTTGTAGAGCACAGACCTCCACCAAGGCTGTACAAAAAGTAACCACATGAACACGTCTGCCTGCTTGTCTTTGACACAGGGTTTCTTGACCACATACTGTGTAAACTCGCTGTGAAAGACATCACGTCTAAAACCCTTTTAGAGCTTAATATGATTTGCTTTATACTGCAACAGGCTTAAAGAGCGCATAGGATTATATTAGGATAATGGTAACTAGGGATGTGGGCTTCCAAACTGTGACAACACCTATGTTAGCTGTCCTTCAGTCAAAAGAGGGAGGCCCAGGTCCTCCAAGAATACATCATGAAGATGACCCGCATGGATGACGTACTAAGTGAATGCCTCAGGCAACAGAAAGTCAGGAAAGAGGAAAACCCAGATGGGCTACCATGGAAAGAGAACCCTGTGTATGTCATGTACCACCAACAAATCGAATAGGTGGCTGACATTGACAAAACATATCGTTGGCAAGAAAAGGCTGAACCAAAAGACAGCAGCAATGTACGAATCATTGCAGCACTATTGAGTACAAGATCAATATTGACGGGACATCACAGCAGGGTGTAGGATGCAGGCTGCGAGAGCATATATGGAGCATCATAACCAGGTAGCAGACATACTGAAACATCTGTTTCAAATGTGGACTGGAGATCTCAGAATTAAGATGGCGGATACCACCGAAGGTGGTTGAAAACAACCAAGCCAAGATCCTGTGGGACTTCCAGATACAGACTGAAAAACTAGTGATGACCATGTTGGTACTATCCTTTTTTCTAGGGCAAAGTCCACCCATGTTCTTCCCTTCTAACTGATGTGTAGTAACTATCTGTTTCAAAGAGGAAATCCAACCGTTTTCTATGCCGCTTAATCCTAACTCAGGTCTTGGGGTATGTCGGAGCCTATCCCAGCTGACTCTGGACAGGAGGCGGGGGTACACCCTATTCCAGGGCACATAGACAAACCATTCACACTCACATTCATTCCAATGGGCAAATTAGAGTCTCCAATTACCCTAACATGCATCTTTTTGGAATTTGGGAGGAAACCGGAGTACCCACAGAATACCCACACCCGCACAGGAAGAAGGTACAAACTCCACACAAAGATGTCAACAAAGTGTTGTGAATGTGTTATCTCTCTGCTGTTGATGAGCACATGCAGTACCCATCCAGAACAGACTGGAAAATATTCCATTCCTAACAACCAACCAGTCTGATGATGGATGATGGATAAATATTAGAAGACCATGGTGATGACAGATGCAGTAATCCCAAGTGATGGCAACATGCAGAAGAAAAAATTAATAAATCTGGAGAAATATCAAAGGAAAAAATATTTGCTGGAGAAAATTTGGGGTTTGAAAACAATAGTGGTGCCAGGAGAGCACCGGGGATCGTAACCCCCAAGCAGGGCAGATGGCTCCAGCAGATACCAGGAACAACATCTGACATCTCCATCCAGAGGAATGCAATACTGGGAGCAGCTTTATTATATATTTATATTCATTCATTTTTTATGCCGCTTGTCCTCGATAGGATCGCAGGGCTGTGCTGGGCCATTGGCCAATCACATGGCACATATAGACAAACAACCATTCACACTCACATTCATACCTATGGACAATTTGGAGTCGCTAATTAACCTAGCATGTTTTTGGAATGTGGGAGGAAACCGGAGGACCCGGAGAAAACCCACAAATGCA
Source organism: Doryrhamphus excisus (assembly GCF_030265055.1). Lineage (NCBI taxonomy): Eukaryota > Metazoa > Chordata > Actinopteri > Syngnathiformes > Syngnathidae > Doryrhamphus > Doryrhamphus excisus. The sequence continues at coordinate 9,899,408 of NC_080468.1, forward strand.
TAAAAAGAATCACATAACATTTGTTTATTGCATCAAGGCTTTTTGACTTTGTCAGGAAACTCTATTTCAACAAAATAATACCAAAAAAATAAATTTTACTATATTTTAAAATGGTCTGGTTGAAATTATGACCACTGTATTGTTAGGGTCAGTTTTGACCCGGTTATAATAATATGACTATAAAGCATTTTGATCCACAACTGAAATCATAAGTGTACAATTAGCCAACACAATGACAACCAGCTCCTCTTCTCATCATGGAAGCTTCAGGGGATTCTCATTTTGACCGCTTTTCCAGTATACCAGCAGAAAAACAAAGTCCAGACATGTGAGGTATATTCATATTTATAATTTGGATCATGGAAAGAATGGCAAGAAGTACAGTGAACTAAGATCTGGAGCTGGTCTGCTTTTTCATTTCACTTTATACTAAAGTTCTGTTGCTGAAAACAATCACTTTTTCTACCTTTTCTTGACATTAATATATATGAGTCAAAATTCACCCGAACACCATAGATGTTTCTTTAGTGATTAATACTAAAATGAGAAAATAAATCAAACTAATTGATTTAAGAGATATGTTCTATCCTTCCTCAGTAATAGCCAGGTAACAAAAGAATTCAATTAATTAATATGATTCTTTTAAGGTTCATTTTACCATTTTTGTAAATTAAAATGGAGGGGTATAGTGACAAAAAAAGGCATACATGCCCACACCAAAAGTATTAAAACCAACATTTCATGGATGAGGAAGCCTAAGAAGGTAACCAAGACATGAGAAGCAAATTTGATTGTAACTTATTGTTCTTTAATTAATTAATTGACTGGACCAACAGCCAAATAATATTTATGGACCAAACTATCAAGAAACAATCATCCAAAGACTTTGTATGATTTCTGTTTAGTTGAAGAATTGTAATTAACATGTTCAAATACTCACTAAGCACCCTGGTGGTGACCTTGAGGCAGGATTTGTGCCTAAGTGGCCACACAAATGGAGACAATACTTCTAAGGCGTTCAGCCCCCCCCCAGGTATTAAGTCCTAATCATTAGTTTTTTGCTATCTTCATCTTCTTTAGATGGATTCAAACACATGAACAGGCAAAAACAAGCTTTCTGTGCGGAGGTGTGTTTGGGGGTAAAGCCTGGAGGTGTCCCGGCACAGCGGGAGAAATACGTTCAGTGCGGGGGCACCTTCAGAGACTCTCAGCCTCCTGCCAGGCGTGACCCACGTGTGCTGGGAAAATGTTAAAAAAAAAAAAAAAACTTTAGATGATGGGATTGAGTCCAGAGGATCCAGGATGAACCCCACATTAAAGACTGAAGATACCAGGATGCACCAGCCTTGAAGATCAAACAAAGCCGAGATGCAAGCTGTGAACTCAAGATGGGTTTTTTGCCATGCTAGTGTTTAATTATTGACTTCCTCGCTGTTGTAAGTCAGTTCTGTCAACTCAGCAAGAGGAAACACACTGGCGTTTTAGTTTTAGACTAATTTGTTAAATTCGACCGTGTGGATCTGTGCTGCTGGGAGGATGAGGCCACAGTCCTTTGCTGCATATAAAAGGCATTCCCAAAACAAATGCATTCATTTCTATCATCATCTAGACCAGGGGTCTCAAACTCAATCTACTTGGGGGCCACTGGAGTTAGGGTCTGGGTGAGACTGGGTTTTCCAAAAAAAAAAAAAAACACATTGATTAAAAACAGAAAAATGAATAAACTTTGCTTTGGTTTCGATTTTCTACAAGAAAAGCTCTGATAAAACATTCCACTGTTCTCAAATATCTTAATCTTTATTTTTCTACACAAAATAAGATGAAAAATAACTAAACAAATCAAGAATAAAGAAAAGCAATCAATCAGTAATAAATAAATATAATAATAATAATAAAAGGGCAAATAATAAAAACTTAAGAAACCACATATAGTTGGTGGGTAGACAAATGATTTTTTTCAGATTAAAATGAACAAAGCATTATTAGAGCCCTGTAGACATGACAAAACACGACTATAGTCACATTTATACTCTTTTTATTTACAACATATTGCACAACTGCAGGGTCTTGAGACACATGCTAACTCGCAAACTAGAGAGCTAGCGACCTAAACGGTAGCCTTCAAGTTATTTCCTTTAAACTTAAATAGCCAAAAACTTACCACTTCCACACGGATAGGGAGAATAACTATTAACAGTTATTTAACCTTTAACATGAACATTAATCAAACGTAATAATTTTTTCTGGGTACATGATACCATACAGCATCCATATCAAACTTGCACGGGCCGCACTAACATTAAACTTTCATATCAAGGCGGGGGCCTCAAACTAGTGTCCTGCGGGCCACATTTGGCCCGCGGGCCGCGTGTTTAAGACCCCTGATCTAGACTGTGCTCAGTGTTTTTCTTCACTGTGAACCAATTCGGATATGGGATATGCATTCTTGCGTCGTAGAAAAAAAAGAGAACCAATGTCAAAACCTGACACACCAAAGATATGTCTTACTTCATCTGCTTGACAGCTAACAGGGTTCCTCACAGTCTGGGGTCTCAGAAGCCCACATGCCTGGTCAACATGAGCTTCATGTAATGCTGCGTGCCCTATTAATACCTGTTCCAGTATAAAGCAAATCACATTAGGCAGCAAACGGGTTTTAGAAACGTGCCGTCTTTCATGTCAAGTTTGCACAGTATGTGGTCAGCTCATGTGTCATTTCCCATGAAAAAAAAAGAAACCAGTGGTGACAGGCAAGTAGATGTTAGGTCCTATGTTAGGGAGAATGAAACATCACACAAAATTAGCTTGCAGCGACTGACAAAACAGGTGGATTATCACTCATAAATAAACACTAATTGGAAAGTAGAGAAAAAATATTGTATTATATAATCTAAAACTAAAGGTGAATTAAACACTGCAAATATACTGTATATCAGTGGTCTCAAACACGCGGCCCGTGGGCCATATGTGGCCCGCAGGACACTAGTTTGAGGCCCCCGCCTTGATATGAAAGTTTAATGTTAGTGCGGCCCGCACAAGTTTGATATGGATGCTGTATGGTATCATGTACCCAGAAAAAATTATTACGTTTGATTAATGTTCATGTTAAAGGTTAAATAACTGTTAATAGTTATCCTCCCTATCCGTGTGGAAGTGGTAAGTTTTTGGCTATTTAAGTTTAAAGGAAATAACTTGAAGGCTACCGTTTAGGTCGCTAGCTCTCTAGTTTGCGAGTTAGCATGTGTCTCAAGACCCTGCAGTTGCGCAATATGTTGTAAATAAAAAAAGTATAAATGTGACTATTGTCATGTCTACAGGGCTCTAATAATGCTACGTTAATTTTAATCTGAAAAAATAATTTGTCTACCCACCAACTATATGTGGTTTTATAAGTTCTTATTATTTGCTGTTTTATTATTATTATTATTATTATTATATTTATATATTACTGATTGATTGATTTTCTTTATTCTTGATTTGTTTATTTATTTTTCATCTTATTTTGTGCAGAAAAATAAAAATTAAGATATTTGAGAACAGTGGAATGTTTTATCAGAGCTTTTCTTGTAGAAAATCGGAACCAAAGCACTGAAAAAGTTTGTATATTTTTCTGTTTTTAATAAATGTTTTTTTTTTTTTTGGAAAACCTGATGCGGCCCAGCCTTGCCCAGACCCTAGCTCCAGTGACCCCCAGGTAAATTGAGTTTGAGACCCCTGCTGTATATCGTTCAGAGATCAGCACAATGGCTTCCTGTGCAACTGTTAGCATTTAAAAGATTGAAGATGAGAGGAACAAACAGGAAGCAACAGAGTAAGATGTAAAGTGGATGGAAAACTACGAAATATCAATATATCAAAATGTGAAATTTGACTTCAGATGGATGGATGGATGGATCGCAGATTGTTCAGTTCAGCAGTGTAGCCTTGGTCAAAAGGTGGACAACACTGTGTTGTATCTACACAGGCTTCCTCACACATCCTAAATAGAGGCGTGAATCTCAGCACTTGAGGACGATTCGATACACATCTTGATGCACTGCCAGCGATACCATACTTTAACGATACATGGAATTTTATGCCGATACAATGTGATACGATTCACCCTCTTCACAATACGATGCGATACAATGTGATAATAATTTAGTTTAAATCAATGCAATCCGATATAATATGGTGCAATTTCTTACGAAATGATGCAATTCAACATGATTCAAATAAGCAAAGGGAAAAAATGGAATTCAGTATGAATTTTTTGTTAACCTTCGATTAAGGAACCTTTCTGGTTTGTAGCCTTGAGTGAACTCCCAACCAAACTGTTTCTATTCCATCTGCATCAGCTTAACCTTGTCAGTACCCAAATTCTGTTTATTCCATACCTTAGTGGTGCATGCAGATGGAGAATGTTTAGCAAACTCAGCCAGGCATAACTAATCACTCATGCAGATTGGTTCCTGATTTTGACGGGTAGCTCTGGTGACTTCACTTTATGATTATGTGCATAATATCAGGGTGTCCAAAGGTTGCCATTGTCCTTTTTGGCGCTTTGAAAACACACTCTGAGGCAAGGTCATGTTTTTTTTTTTCTACACCCTACTGGACATCTGGTTTAAATTTCTGAAAAAAACGATTTCCTATTTAAAAACTATCAGCGATAAAATGTCTCTGCTACTCCGCTATGGATAATTCAGTTATAATGCAACCTTCCAGAGAGTAGTAGAAATAGTTTTTTTTCCTGCAAAGAAAAATTGATTTCTTTCTCAGGGTGATTGTTGTCAGAGTACTTACTCGAGACAGTAAGATAGAACAGGGAGGTTGTCATCGGTGCCTATAGATAGACAATACAGACTATTACTATATTTTTCTTAGACAGACATGGCGCCAAGGGCAACATGAGTACTTTTTTCACTGCAGAGTGGGTTCATTTTAATGCACAACAAATAGCAAAAGCTCATCTGAATGCATGAATAGTTCTCAGAAGCTCAGACTGTAAATGATCCCCCAGCACTGTTTTACATCCCATAAAGAGCAATGCTTGCAAAGTCACACTTGTCTATTATTAAAATGCCCAGACAATTTTGGAGGGTTTATACTGCACTTACTGCACTGTATGTGCACATTTAATTGCAAGACTCACTGAAATATATGCATTGAAAATTGTATTTCATTCATTTTGCTTTCACACATTTTTAAATAAATAAATACAGTAGTTTCCAATGTATAACCGCACCCACTGACAAACATATTTGTACATAAATAAGCCACACCTGCCTGTAAGCTGCACATGAACCATCCAATCATGAACTACGAGAAAACTCACAACGTGTTTACCAAGAAATCAGATGTCATCACTCAATATAACAGTTTGACTCACAACGTCATCTTACAAAGAAAATTTAACTCATCATACAGCAACTTAACACAAAAAGGTAGGTAGGAAATATACAAGACAAGTACCAATAAGAGCTATTTTAATTTTCTAGCAGAGTAATTTATTGGCCAATGGCCACCATGTAGGGAAATGGTCCTGAGCTCAAGTGTATACAAAAAGGGTGTCCAAAGGGTGTGTTGCAATTTTTTTGGGGGGATCACACTCCTCGGCCTTCCAGGCTACAGAGTTTGCGTGGCTGATGTCGAAGGGACCGGAAGGTGGTTGTTTTTTTTTTCGGTTGATATATTTTTATTCTCATTTCGCAGCCTGTTCCAGTTCACCGCCAGGATTTTTCAAAAGATTTTTCAAGTTCTAGAGAGAAGGCATTTTTGGCTTTGCCATCAAGAGATCATGACAGTGTGATTACCTGAAGGAAAAAGACTTTTAATCCACATTGGTGCAAATATTTTGGCTTTTAAAGGTTGTGATCTTGGACTTTTGATCAGTTGATGAACAGCCTATTTCACTCTAATGAATGTTTGCAATAAATTGATGACACAATTTTTGTTTTTGCATTTTGAAGTTCTATGCAGAACTTCCTTAAGATCCAACAACATAAATTCTTGAATTTTTTCAACAAGTCTTGTAATCAGTAGTGTATACAGATCACAATTACAATCTACAGTGCTCTGCTGTGGCCGTGCATTTCTATTTCTATTTTTTTTTCATTTAAAAATGACAATGCGCCTGAGAGCAAGCAAATCCTACCTTTTTTGCATCTTTTAAGATTTTGATTATATTGCAGTATTGTGTTTGACCTTGCAGCGTATATGCATTAGTGTACATTTGAATACAAATGACTATGAACGCATGCGGCAACATATCCTGTTCATTCAAACAAGTAGTCTGCTTCCTCTGTCTGATTTCAGCCATTGTTCCACCAACTAAGTTGACATTTTCAATTGCTAAACTTAATGGAGTTGTACAAGAATCGAGAGTATTTACCAGTAGAGAGATCCACCGAACTGAGGTGATATCGTATAGCTTATTTGATCTCGAAACTCTTGTAAGCACCTCATCTCTTGATAGATTTAGTTCAGTCATAGGTCACTAATAGAGAACTAAAGAGTAGCCCTTCAACAATTTAGCTTTGCCAAGGACACTTTGTCTTTGGAGTGAGTTGGCTTATATAAGACATGATCATATAGAATACTCAATGATGACTTCACTCAGACAACGGCCTCTCCTTTATTCGTTTCATATCAGGGTTTATTGATGAATCATCCTTTGATTATTTGGGAGCTTAGGTAGACTATTAGTTTTGAGCCTTGTGTCTTTTGAGCAATGTGCCCACATAAACCCTCGTCTTAAGCCTTTACTTCAAACATTCATGGTTTTGAAAATCAATCTTTTCTTCTATGGATGTTAAACCAGTCCTAGATACATACGGCATAACAATGGAGACGTTTTTGTCTTCTCTTTTCAACTACTTTATTATCACTATTAAATGCAAACAAAAACATTCACATTGATAAGAGATAATCAAACTATTTTACAATGTAAATGTGTAAATATTACAACACCCCATGTTTATATTACGTAGTAGACAAATGGTCCATGACTTATGGCTAAATACTAGTTGGGTCACGCCTGTGCCCCCGCAAAGACGTTTTCATTGATGGTGCCCAAATTTAACATGCATGTGTTTATCAATACCCTGAAAGTGTGTGCCAAATTTAATGGTGTTTTGGCCAAACACGCTAAAAAAAGACTTAGCTTCCACCATATACTCATGTATGCTGAATTTTCCGGAGTATAAGTCGCATAACATAGCATCCGATAAATTGCACAAATTCAAGACCAAGATACACATTTAATAGAAAGCAGGAGTCTCAAACTCAATTTACCTGGGGGCCACTGAAGCTAGGGTCTGGGCGAGGCTGGGCCGCATCAGGTTTTCAAAAAAAAAAAAAAAAAAATTAAAAACAGAAAAATGAATAAACTTTGCTTTGGTTCCAGTTTTCTACAATAAAAGCTCTGATAAAACATTCCACTGTTCTCAAATATCTTCATTTTTATTTTTCTACACAAAATAAGATGAAAAATAAATAAACAAATCAAGAATAAAGAAAATCAATCAATCATTCATTCATTCATTCATTTTCTACCGCTTTTCCTCACGAGGGTCACGGGGGGTGCTGGAGCCTATCCCAGCTGTCTTCGGGCGAGAGGCGGGGTACACCCTGGACTGGTCGCCAGCCAATCACAGGGCAATCAATCAATCAGTAATAAGTAAATATAATAATAATAATAATAATAAAACGGCAAATAAAAACTTAAGAAACCACATATAGTTGGTGGGTAGACAAATTATTTTTTTCAGATTAAAATGAACAAAGCATTATTAGAGCCCTGTAGACATGACAAAACACGACTATAGTCACATTTATACTCTTTTTATTTACAACATGTTGCGCAACTGCAGGGTCTTGAGACACATGCTAACTCGCAAACTAGAGAGCTAGTGACCTAAACGGTAGCCTCCAAGTTATTTCCTTTAAACTTAAAAAGCCAAAAACTTACCACTTCCACACGGATAGGGAGGATAACTATTAACAGTTATTTAACCTTTAACATGAACATTAATCAAACGTAATAATTTTTTCTGGGTACATGATACCATACAGCATCCATATCAAACTTGCGCGGGCCGCACTAACATTAAACTTTCATATCAAGGCGGGGGCCTCAAACTAGTGTCCTGCGGGCCACATTTGGCCCGCGGGCCGCGTGTTTGAGACCCCTGATCTAAAACTAAATTTCAATATGTGAAATTGTAATGCAGACCAGTTGTAAAAGTGCAGGGGAAGCCTATCATACTTTAATCAGTAAGGAGTTTGAAATCTTTGTTTCGTGGCCCCCTCCGTAAAGTTTTACTGCAAATCTGCTGTGTGAAAAACATTTAGAAAAACACTTGTGTGTGTTTGTGTATCGCTCACTACTTTTGTCAAGAGTCAGTGTTCAGGGTTTAAAGCAAAGTTGTAAATTCAACCTTCGCAACACATTGAAGGAGAAATTTGAATCAATGTGAAACTTTTAATAATGCAGAATCAATGAAATGAATGTTCTGAGTCAAGTGTTCTTCAAGTTTCACTTTGCACACATTCTATTACTTTTTTTTATACAAGAAGCCAGCCAAGACTGTTTTGATTCAAATCTACTGCATAAACTAATGAAAACAATACAAGCAGTTGATGTTTGCTAAATACAAGGATGAAGAGTCTTGAACCAGTCATGATGTGCTATATATATCACTATATTGACATGCACTATGGTACCCATTATGTCTCATATCACCTTGTACTTTGGTATGAGGTGCATTATTAAAAAAATTAAATAAAATTAAAAAAATTAAAAAAAACCTTAAACTGTATTATGGAAAGCAGGAAGTGAACAAATGTAACAGTTACTGATTGTAAAAGTACCAGATGGAGGGGTAGGATTTAATAAGCTTTGCTTCTTCCTACTCCTTTTGGACATGTGGAACTGTGAACTGATTATGGGATGCACTCAATTAATCTGATGCGTGTTCAAATGAAATAAAACCATTACAATTACATTTTTGGCGCAAGCTGGAAATTGAATACACAATTAAATGTTTTGTTATTATCATTACCTTTAATAATAATTTGACTATTGTATGCACACTGTGCCTATTTCAGTACGGAACATTGAATGGCATTTCTTTATTAAATAGTGGTGTATAAACTAACTGACTTTCCTATTTCATTACACTGGTTGACATCCAATTTGCTGATACTTTCATACTTTGCTTGTATTGACCAGCCAGACCATTTCCTATGTTCCATAAGGTTGTAATTCCTGGTTCTGTGGTTATCATTACATATTTCCCTCGTGCCACAACTGATACCCTCTTGTGGCGGCATCGCAAAAAAAGTCCCAGCAAAGATGGAGTATGAAGATGAATTGGGCGTGTGTGGTTATGAGTGTTAAGCCGAAGTTAAGTGCGATGGAGTGAGGCGGCAAAGGCGAGAAAAGTTGTGGCACGGGGAATTTGCAGTAAGCTAATGAGCAAACCAAGGGGCACATTAGTTATTTATTTCCTGCGCTTGTTTCGTTCAGAGAAGGGCACAGCAATTAGCTTTGAGGAGATGACATCCCTAAGTGCCCTTGTGCTCGACTGCGAGGCAACACAAGAGTCTGAAATGCTAAACAACCTGTACTGTCTGCATGGTGAGATGGGGGAATGGAAAAGGCGCCATGTTTGTGACCCGGCATGACATCACGTAAGCAGCTTGGCTGCAGCTGCTTTATGTGGGTAAGAGAAGGAAAAAAGTAGTGAAGTGCACCTTCTGAAGTAATGGAATCAATACGTGCAGTGGCGTTTTCATATCGGATTCGGCTTGCTGCTTTCTGGCTGGGCTGGGGCCTCAACAGCCGCAGATGGCGCTTGGGGCGCCCGGGCTTGGTGGGTGTGGCCTCGTGGGTCCAGCCAAAATGGCTTCTTATTGGAGGGCAGCGGGGTGTGCGGGGGCTGCTGGGGTGCTGGGCACTAGGTGGGTGCACTCAGGGGCTAGGTGGGTTGGCTGGCGGCGTTGGTGGTGTGCTTCGGCAATGTCCTGGGGTTTTGCTGGGGTGTCTGATGTTCCCACTCTTCTTTTGTTGTTTTGTCTTATGTAAGATTCAGTGATTATATGAGTGGAAAAAATAACTTATTGAATTGGTAATTGCTATGGCGTGGAGAAGGGGTAGGATTTAATAAGCTTTGCTTCTTCCTGCTCCTTTTCAGACATGTGTAGTAATGAGGTGTTATGTGTGTGTATGTATGTATATGTATATATAAATAGATATTGTAAGTGTATTGTATTGTAAGTGTATATGTGAGAAACAATAATGTAACATAGAATGCATGTCTGAAATAAATTAAGAAGAAGAATGTATTAGATGTATTAGACTCAAGGCATTGAAGTACCAGGAAAACTGCACTAGTTCTCTCTTAAAGGAAAATGCCGAGGTCAAGCCCACGTACTTTACAAGACGACTTTACCAAGTAACAGATACCAACTGAAGAAAACCTAATGAAGTACCTAATGAAGCGCTTGCTGATTAGGCCTATTGAAATATCCCATTGCTTTAATGTTGTTGTTCGATGCTTTTGTATTGTATGTATTGTACATATTTACTGTATTGATATTTGTAATTTTATATAACGTTGTTCTTATTTTCAGCACTCCACTCTCCCGTTCTTAAATTGCTTGCCTGGGTAGATAAAGGTATAATAATAAAATAAAGTATAACTTTTTCTTCCAATGTACTAAATGAAATCAATTTGCATGTGAAGTGGTTTTAGCAAAATGGCTACGCTTCCATAATCAGCAAATTTGTGGTAATTTTGGATCAAACGTTTGTTTTTCTTCTTCATGAGTCAGTGTCCAATCATGCACTTGTCTTAATTATAATAATAATATAAAACTATTTCATGGCAATGACATGACTACACCAATCCAGACATGTACAGATGTCAATACTACACAGTATATTTTAATAACATTGCTGAAATACTTCTTCCTACTTTACATTCGTCCCTCCCTACATAGCAGTTTGAACATCGCTCCCTCACTGTCTCGCGTTTAAAAAAAATGTAAATTAATTAATAAATGACCACCGTTTCGTACTTGACTGTGCACTATTACTAGTAATTTTTTTTTTGTAGTATTCTGGTCAATAATATTACATTGAAGAAGCATGACGCTATATTATATTACTTTCACACGCCATGGAAGAATAAACAAATTGGAGCCCAACTATTTAGTTGGGTAGCATGCTGCGTTTAAAGCGGTGGCCGTCTATTTTTTCCCTTGGCAGTGATCCCGTAGCCTGCGTTTTACAGATGAGCAATGTGTTGTAAGAATAACAGAGAATTACAATTGAAACCTGATGTGAATATCGTATTTTACCTCAAATACAAACATACAGGTGAAGCGTTCATGGACGACGAAGGAAATTAAAAAAATATTAACATTAGAGAGGTTGAAGTCAGAGGATATTGATTTTAAATCAAAGAACAATTAATTGAACCCTGGAATATTTGATTAATTGGATAATCGATTAATCATCAATGGTTACAGCTCTACAATACAACATTCGATAAATCCAAAAAGGAACTTTGTAAATAAAGTTCATTCATTCATTCATTTTCTACCGCTTTTTCTCACGAGGGTTGCGGGGGGTGCTGGAGCCTATCCCAGCTGTCTTCGGGTGAGAGGCGGGGTACACCCTGGACTGGTGGCCAGCCAATCACAGGGCACATATAGACAAACAACCATTCACACTCACATTCATACCTATGGACAATTTGGAGTGGCCAATTAACCTAGCATGTTTTTGGAATGTGGGAGGAAACCGGAGTACCCGGAGAAAACCCGGTCAGAGATGGCCGAGGGTGGAATCGAACTCGGGTCTCCTAGCTGTGTGGCCTGCGCGCTAACCACTCAGTCCATATTACAGTCATTAAGTTTCAAAAATTCATTAATTAATGAATTGATCGCTGTCTTGTGGTTGACTATAGCCTATTATTAGTCAAATCAAATACTGCAATACATTCATTCATTTTCTCCCTCTTATCCTCACGAGGAACGCAGGGGGGCCGGAGCCTATCTCAGCTGTCTTTGGGTGAGTGGCAGGGTACCAGCCTCACCAGCCAATCACAGGGCACATATAGACAAACAACCATTCACACTCACATTCATACCTATGGACAATTTGGAGTGGCCAATTAACCTAGCATGTTTTTGGAATGTGGGAGGAAACCGGAGTACCCGGAGAAAACCCACGCATGCACGGGGAGAACATGCAAACTCCACACAGAGATGGCCGAGGGTGGAATTGAAGCCAGGTCTCCTAGCTGTGAGGTCTGCGCGCTAACCACTCGACCGCCGTGCCGCCCAACAACATTATACATCACTGTTATAATTATGATTTATTAATTATTTGAATAAGTATGATTAACGAAGAAGTCTTAACCCTGAGCGTGAATAATGAATTTTGACATTTTTGGCCATGTTTCATAAGAACATCAGACACTGCAGGATGTTGATCCAAAGAATCAATGTAACATTGCCTAAACTGAGATGCGTTTATTTGAAGCAAGCCCCGGATCATTAAAGCGAAACCTGGAGCCTGCACACATCAGCACCCACACAAGTAATCCCTTTGAATACACCAGTATGATGTCAGCCTCATGAATCATTGATATCCATACAGTATGTAGTATATGTACACACTCTCTCCATATTATATTTTTAATCAATACCATAATCATTTTATGATGGGAGCAGCCACTGATACACATCGAAGAATCTTTTTTCTGAACCTCTATTAAAATGAGGCAGCAAGAATGGAGGCTCGCAGAAAATGTCAGCCGTCTAAGATATTACTTGGAGCACAGGCCTTCCAATCAAGGCAGCAAAACAGTGGGCCCACAGAGGTGAGCAGTAATGAGCTACGATTTGCGTGTGTGCGTGCATGCGTGTGTGTGTGTGTGGAGGGGGGCTGACTTTGGCTGATTGAAATTACACACCAGTCCACAATCTAATTTAGTCTATAGTAATTGTAGCCTCCTCCTCCAATATTTTCTGTACATTCTATGGTTTCATTCTTGGTTTCATTCAACTGTTACAGTCAGGGTTCTGGCAGCTTCTGTATGGGGAAACATAGTGGGGTTCCAAAAAACACGGATAAGATCGCTGATGTATTTGGTTTATGCACCACTGATGTATTAGACCAGGGGTGCTCACACTTTTTCAGCATGCGAGCTAATTTTAAAATGACCGAGTCAAAATGATCTACCCACTACAAAAATGCAAAACATCTATTTATTTTCAAATGTATTGAGGATTATTTGTACGTACAATGTATGTTGATGTACCTTACATAACCAAATGAGCCAATATTGCAAAACACACATAATTAACTATTAACATTCTTTGTAATTACCTCCACATTACTCCACATTTCCCTTCTTTGGTACTGCGATGGTAGAATGGCATATGAGGCAAACGCACTTCAAAAAAGACATTGTGAAAAAAAAAGTCCACCTCCCATTCCGTATGGAAGTGATATGTTTTTGCCTTTTTACTTGGTCCAGCTCCTTCACTCATTTTAGTGACCATAAACTTTAGCGAAGGGCAACATTCAGTTGTCATCTGAATGGCTGCCCTGTATATCAATCAAGTGACAGCATTGATGCTGGGATGATATTTTTTTAATGTCACGCCGCGATCGACCAGCGATCGACCAGTACCACCTCCGCGATCGACCGGTAGATCGCGATCGACTTAATGAGCACCCCTGTATTAGACCATAGAAGCCACGGCCCAAACTTGGGCCTCAAACGCCACCTATAGGGCAGCAAAAAACTTTGAGTTTTGCACCAGTAGGCCACAAGAGTCATGGGACTGCGTAGTAGTTTATCAACTGAAGACACCAGAATTCGGTTAGCCGCAGTGCTACTCTATGTTATCCATTAGACGCTCAGTTACAGTGCAGCTTCCGACCACATGATGGCGGTAATGTGTCAGTCAGTTGTTTAACAAACTCACAGAAGATCAGAAGAAGACATTTAACCACAACTAGCAATGGATACATTTTTAAAACGAAAAAAAATGAAAACAAAAGTGGTGCCAGCCCTCCCCCCCCCCCCCCCCCCAAAAAAACCCCCTACATTTTTACATAAGTACAATCCTGACTAAATGGAGGACGCAAGGTATAGAGCCATGAACCCAGTGTGTGCTGATGACAAACATCCATCCATCCATTTTCTGTACTTTATGTGGGCGAGATGTGCATTATTTAAAATATCATTTGAGCCCAGAATAGTAAAAAAAAAAAAAAGAGCAAGCAAAGTATCGGTGTAAAGGGTAAGGATTCTAATTTTCCTTTCATCGCTTTCCTTCCTTTGCCAAGCAAGATGTTATTCAAAACAACAGCCACAGAGAGTGACTCTTCAAGAAGTCGCACGCCATTTTCTGTGTGTCTTACCAGCAGTTGCACCACATATGCCTGAAGGGCCTGATTGCAAGAGCACTTAGTCATCAAGTATACCGCTCTTCATGTCATTAACCTCTAGACGTTAGAAACACTGCTAATTCGTATTCCGCGGGGGATTTCAGATGCTCTTTATTACTATGCACAAGGAAAATGAATAATAATTGGATTCAGTTCAGCTGGCTGGTTATTTTGATGTGCAGCCCATTATTTGTGGTAATTCGTTGACTTTTGTCCTTTGCGTGAAATACTTGGATTGATATTCCAATTTCATATCAAAACAAAATAGTGCTCAAATGCTCGTCTTATCGCAGAACACAGATTATCATCCTCTGTGGGAATCAATTACACACAAAGACTTTGGTAAATTTACACAGCGAGGAATTAGCTTTGATGATGCAGCCGCATATCCAAATTATTTACCTCTGTAATGTTTACCCTGTGGCCTCATCCCTTCAATGCATCACCATTTTTACCCTCACTGTGCCTAATTCTTCATCAAAAAAGCGATGTTCCGCTGCATATATATATATATTTATATATATATATATTTCCATTAAAATAGCCCATTCTTATACAAAATGCACATGTATTTACATGAAGAGGCAGTTGGCCAAACCAAAGCTTTCATTTCGCTTTCTTAAGACCCCTTCTTATTCCATCTCGACACATTCCCTATCCTCAAGGGAATGAGGGGGTATTTGGATGTTTCCCGAGGAGGACCTCACCCCCTCAGAAGAGGCTATGCTACTAAGCAACTCCATCTATGTGCATGAAAGGAGGGAAAGGAATGCTTACATTTGGATACATTTGCATGCAGCGTGAAGCCAAGGTCAAACAATGTTGGCATTCACATAGGATGACGACAGATTCAGGAGATGGTGGTGATATATATTTAAATTATGTGGATTCGTCATCCTTGACCACCAACCTGCCAGATACTTTAAAATATATTTTAAGTCTGAGAATTCTCTTCTGGTTTACATAAGACAAGTAGCACTATCAAGCCATTAATCACAGTCCAGTGTGGTATTCTTATCTCCCTCTTTGCCTCTCGGGCTTAGTGAAGAGGAACTAAGAAGACCTATCAATCAACCACTTTTTTTTAAATGGCTTTATGAATTAAAGCCAAGCATTGGACATCAATTTCAAGCTTGTCTAATTTCACAAACATGAAAAACAAACAAGAAAAGTTGTTTTCATGTTTTTTAAATAATATTGTTTGTACCAGAAGTCCATCTGTGACACCGCATTTACATTTACAATGTTTACAATGACACGTCATTCTAATAACAGTAAATATCAATCAAAACACAATCACATGGAACAGCACAGTATTGTTACATTGCAGCATAAAGACTGTGTTCGCAGTAATAAGGACACTTCAAGTACTCATGACACCAAATTGTTACATTGCAGCATAAAGACTGTGTTTGCAGTAATAAGGACACTTCAAGTACTCATGACACCAAAAATACTTGTTATTTACCTGAAAAGGCATATTCCTTATATAGGTAGGTTATATAGGTGTGTTCAAATGTTGACATATTTACCTTTCCTGTGTCTTATATTTTTTCGCCAGTGAAAAACAATCCTGGGGGAGACTAGAGAAGAAAGAGGAAGTGATGTCACTTCACAAACCGTCCCTGTTAGAAAGCTCATAATTTACATCAGGGGTCTCAAACTCAATTTACCTGGGGGCCTCTGGAGCTAGGGTCTGGGCAAGGCTGGGCCACATCAGGTTTTCCAAAAAAAAAAAAAAAATGCATTTATTAAAAACAGAAAAATATACAAGAAAAGCTCTGATAAAACATTCCACTGTTCTCAAATATCTTAATTTTTATTTTTCTGCACAAAATAAGATGAAAAATAAATAAACAAATCAAGAATAAAGAAAATCAATCATTCAGTAGTAAATAAATATAATAATAATAATAATAATAATAATAATAAAACGGCAAATAATAAAAACTTAAGAAATATAGTTGGTGGGTAGACAAATCATTTTTTTCACATTAAAATTAACAAATCATTATTAGAGCCCTGTAGACATGACAAAACACGACTATAGTCACATTTATACTCTTTTTATTTACAACATATTGCGCAACTGCAGGGTCTTGAGACACATGCTAACTCGCAAACTAGAGAGCTAGCAACCTAAACGGTAGCCTTCAAGTTATTTCCTTTAAACTTAAATAGCCAAAAACTTACCACTTCCACACGGATAGGGAGGATAACTATTAAGAGTTATTTAACCTTTTACATGAACATTAATCAAACGTAATATTTTTTTCTGGGTACATGATACCATACAGCATCCATACATTAAACTTTCATATCCGGGCGGGGGCTGGCCTGCGGGCCAAATTTGGCCCGCAGGACACTAGTTTGAGACCTCTGATTTACATGGTTTGTGTCACATATTCAGCTTTGGCCGCTGTTTTGTCCTACAGTGTTCGGCAGTCAGTAAACGCACCACAGTGTGTTTAAAACCTTAATAAATCCACCAAACAGACGACAACCTGCCGTGTTCTTTGACTTGAATGCACCTTTATACCTTTGACCGCTCCAAACCAGTGCATCCTGACGACAACCCTCTCCGTTTCACTCCCACTAATAACTACATACGTATGCATTATACTGTTTTGATACGGTTGATTTTCTGTTGTTGTTACATATTTATATGATGCCCACTCATTGTTTTCAAGCAGAAGGCGGTAGCCTGTTGACAGCACTGATGCAGATATAAAAAAAAACAAAAAAACGTCCAAAACCCAGAAAACATCCAACCGTGGAAAAGTGTGCCATATTTCAAGGCTAGTTAAACAGGGAATTCTGCTCAATGGTCTTGTATCTTGCAGTCACTGCATGGATCTGTCAGTGTCAATCACTAGCAGTCAAACAACCTACCTGTTGTGGCGGATTTCTTTATGTGTGTTAAATCAGATGCTCAATGAACTGCAGAGGCTGTTGAGCCTTCAGACACCGAAATAGTAACAGCCAACAGTACGTGTTCTGTAAATGGCGAAAATCAAATGTGTGTGGATAGACGGACAGCTGTCAAATCACTGATGCCACTCATACATTCTGTACTATGCAATCTTAAATTGACATTCATTCATTTTCTACCGCTTTTTCCTCACGAGGGTCGCGGGGGTGCTGGAGCCTATCCCAGCTGTCTTTTTGGGCGAGAGGCGGGGTACACCCTGGACTGATGGCCAGCCAATCACAGGGCACATATAGACAAACAACCATTCACACTCACATTCATACCTATGGACAACTTGGAGTGGCCAATTAACCTAGCATGTTTTTGGAATGTGGGAGGAAACCGGAGTACCCGGAGAAAACCCACACATGCACGGGGAGAACATGCAAATTCCACACAGAGATGGCCGAGGGTGGAATTGAACCCTGGTCTCCTAGCTGTGAGGTCTGCGCTCTAACCACTCGTCCGCCGTGCCGCCCTAAATTGACATCAAAACCTCAAATATATGGGGGTCATTGATATGTTTGATTGATATATGGGGATTGATATGATATTAAACATTGCAGTATATTTTTTGTCAAATTTTTCAAAAAGATGGGCTGCAGTGATTTTCACTCATAAACAAACAAGTAACGCCAAACAACGACAAAGAACCAGCGAGTCTTCCTTATGCAGACACGACGCAGAGACCTGCTGCAATGCATCTTAAAGTTCGGGCAAGTTAGCAAACATCAGAGGAAGGGTTCTAATAATAATAATAATAATAATAATAATAATAATAATAATAATAATATATGCTAATTCCAAGATAATCGTGATGCATGAATGAATGTGAGTGAATGCCAGTTCGAGTAATCTGCCTTCATCGGGTCAGCTTCCACTTGATCGAATCACAATTGAGTGTGAAGCGACTCCATGGAGTCCATGGTGCTATGGTGCTAGCCTTGAAAAGAGCTGGAGACAGAAGAGCAAGCAGTTCCCCGAAGGAGGAGTATAGTAAGGTCTTGTTCACGAGTGAGGGAAGGTTGGAACGCGAGTTTGACAGGCAGATTGGTGTGGCGTCTGTAGTGATGTGGACTCTCTGCGGTCCTTCTCCGTTGTGGTTAAGATGGAGCTAAGCCAAAAAGCAAAGCTCTATATTTACCAATCATTTTCCTAACCTTTGCTAACGTCACAGGCTTTGGGGTAGTGACTGAAAGGATAAGTTTGTGGGTACAAGAAATGAGTTTCCACCCTATGGTGGTTGGGCTCTCCCTTAGAGCGGAGCACTATCATCCAGCACAAACTCATCGTTGAGCCACTGCTTCTCTGTATCAAGAGGAGCCAGATGAGTCGGCTCGGGCATCTGGTTAGACGCCTCCTTGGGGAGGTGTTCAGGGCATGTCCGATAGGAGGCCTCGGGGAAGACCCAGGACACATTGGAGAGACCGCCTAAGACCACTTGGCCTGTGCACACATCACATCCCATCACAATCCAGAGGAAGTGGATGAAACAGCCGGGAAGAGGGAAGTCTGGGATTCTTGTCTGAGGCTGTTGGACCTTGGATAAGCAAAGGGCGGGGGTGGGCAGGCAGGCGGCGTTGGGTTGCTTCAATCAAACTACAGTGTGAGCCGAGGGTCAAACAGGTGGAGCGCAAGTTAATCGCGTGTCAAAAAATGACTACCGTTAAAGGAAACTTACGCTAACGTGTCATTAACGCATTACCTTTGACAGCCCTAATATATATAATGTATATTAGGGTGCATCAAAAAACACAATTATTGAATTTTGATATGGCTGGTTACTAAAAGTGTTCCAATATATGTAGAAACAACACATATAAAATATTTTTCCAATACATGATTATTTAGGGGTGCCACCATACATCTGTTTTTGTGGAATAAAGTGGTGAACAGTTCAATGGTCGCCATGGAGATTTGAGGTCAGCAAAGACTGCAGCTCAAGAACTCTGAGGTGATCTTTTATGTTTTTGTTGGTATTTATACTCCTATTACATATTACTAGGAAATTTGTGCTTTTGTCTTTGTAATTTGAATGATTTGTAGTCATATTTATAGGTATTCAGTGCTCATTGCCTCTACTGTAGCTAACATTAGCTAGCTACAGTTTGCTAATGACAGTTAGCTAATAGCTGAGCAAGCATAACATCAACAACAGTAATATAGAGTAGACAGTATTACTGATGCCTCATATTTATTGAGAGTATTACTGTAGTCCTACATAATCTGATATACACTTATTTATTGTATTTATTGTCCATTTATTATTTTAGTCACTGTGCAGCACAACCCACCAGCTCTCCTAAGATGCTGCCCTCTGGTCTTTGGTCTGGGCCCCCTTTGATAACCCTATAGAAAATGATGCTGTATAGAAGTTCATTGTACTCAACATTTACAGGTCAACTTTTTGGCAATTAGACTAGAAATTGCACATTTTCCGAAATTTTACAAAAGTTTATGTGTGAGGTAGCACCCCGAAATCTCAATGGATTTTCTCAAAACTTTGCAAAAGACATTTTTATGTTCATTAGAAAAAAATTGGAATGTCAACCAAATTGATATTATGAATTAAAAAATTCCCATTCAAATTTGATGCACCCTAATGTATATATATGTATATTGACATATGTGTGTGTGTGTGTGTATATAAATAGATCAACTGACTAGTGTGACATAGTCCAAAAATATATAGTGTTTTATTGTAGACATTTCCTGTCCATTGTTTTTCACGGGATGTTTTCAGTCCCCAACAACAACGGGTATAATAATTCTCACATTGTACTTTGACATCAGTGCAAAATGACTTTTGGAAATGGAGGCGAAATTGTTTGGAGTTTAGAAGTGATGAGTGCCTCTCGGACCAGCCTTTCTATTTGCACCACAATACAATGGATGAGGGGAAAAAAAAAAGGAAAGAAATTGCTTTTTCTTTGTGGCTTTTTTCCTTCAACACAAACTGCTGCTTCTGTTTCATTGTTCAGCATATTTCAACGTGTGGCAAGAATAAATATGTGGAAGACAATACAGAAATAGGAAATTCTTAAAATGGCAAATATTCTTTAGAGCTTGAGGTCACAGCTTAACGAAGAAACTTAAGTGGAATAGTTTTCCCCTTCCAGTTTCCATTTGACAAGACAGAAGGTCAGCATTTAATGCCATTCCTGGCTTTCAAGCAAAGTTAATTGAGGTCAATTTGGATTTCTATCAGCATAGAATAAGCAGTCAGGGCTCTCTTTATCACCCCGGTGAATACCGTCTCTCACCGGACCTCTATCACTGTTTGGGAACGTGAAGCCATAACATGTTACATCCCAATCATAACATTTGTGGACAGAAGCATATGGGAAAGCTCTTATTATGAACACTAATAACAGCTGAGGCCTTGAGCTGCAGAGCAAGGCAGCCTCGGTGGGGCAGTAATATGCACATTATGATTTTTATTTCTTTTTGCTGCTCATCTCAGCTGTTGGGAGTTTTCGAGGTTTGATTGTGCTGAAATAAATCTGTTGCCCCAGTGGGCAGCTGCTGGCTGAAGCTTCTTCTGCGTTTCTGCAAGGTCGTGTTAGAGCTAAATGGCAGGGACGGGAACGTGGCTGTCGCTTTAAAGCTTACTTGTGCCTGGAAAAGCAAACGCGGAGCCGCACAATGGTGATGGAAGGGGAGTTCATCCTCATTGTGGAATGTTTGTGGAGCCAGCTCAGCATCTGTCCATTTCACTACAACATTGGGATTAACTCACTGAAATGCAGGTTCACTCGACCTCTCGTGGCTTTAAATTTTTAACAGCAGCCCTGTACATCTATTATAAATACAAGAGCACTTGGAAAATGCATATGTATGCCAAGGCTTAACATTTTGCCATCTGTAAAAACAATAAGGGAACGGTTACGAACTAGGATCTAGAACAGGTCAGCAACCTTTAATATTAAAAGAACCATTTTTCCTCCTCTTCTAGTAAAGAAAAACACTACAAAGCTTATACACATTAACACTTTGAATCTTATTTAAAATAAACTTTTACCTGTCACGACAGAGTTAAAAAAACTGAAATGCAGAACACATTTGACATAGGCAACCTTAACATAAAATAAGTACACATATGTGTTGTCTGCTCAATATTGTTTACATCACTTCACAGGCCATTTAATATACTGAATCATAAATAAATAATAAATATGCTTAATGTGCCTACTGGTGATGTTAATATTATATTGGTCCCATCTATGACTGTATTTTTAGAGAGAGGCATTTCTTTGATTTTGCAATAATTTCATAACTTATTTATGTCTAAGATTGGTTATGTTCTATAATTATGTCTACTATTCTACGCACCTTTTTAATCAGGCTTTTAACTAATATTGTTAAGCTTTTATTATGTTTTCATCCTTTTAGTCCTATTTTATGTTCTTATTCTTCACCTTTTAACTCCAGTGTTTTGTTTTTATCTTGTTAGTCCTATTTTATGCTCTTAATCTTCAGTTTTTAACTCCAGTGTTATGTTTTATCTTTTAGTCCTATTTTATGGTCTTAGTCTTTAGCTCCAACTCCAGTGTTTCCTCAGGGGGGTCCTCCACACTGGGGGCTGTTTGGGTATGCTGAGGGGATGCCATCCTTGGGGCCCTTCGACACGGCCGGCTGGGGGGTTCCTCCCTTTAATGTGGGGGTCCCCCCGTCTAACGGAGTCGGAGGGCCCGGGTGCTGGTCCTCCGATGGCACGGCCTGCAGCTTCTCCCAGTGTGGACGGCCCCAAAGGTGGCGTTTCCTTGTTCCTCAGTACCATGCCATGTCTCCCTACTGTGGGTGATTGTGTGCTTGCGTGGGTGTGTGTGTGGGTGGATGGGTGTGTGTGTGTGGGTCTAGTATGGAGGGTGGGAAGGAGGGGCTTTCTTTTTTCTTCATTGTTTTCCTTTTTAATTGTGGTAATTGTTTTAATTCTTGAAAGCACTTTGTGTTGCATCTTCTTGCAGGAAAAGTGCTCTACAAAAAAAGTTGATTTGATTTGATTTGACTATATTGGGTAATACAAGTGTAACAGTGATAACGGGGTGTTATGTCTAGAGGATTGTAATATTGGTTTAAAAAAAAACGCATTTGGAAGGTCAGAAACAAGTTATCTATTCTGTAACTATAAAAATATTCCATTCCAATATTCCACATCCAGCGTCACTCTTACTCATACTTGTACTCACAAAACTGGCACCCGTTACACCAACGGTCAAGCATGGTCGTGGTGTCATGGTCTGTATGACTACTGCTGGCATTGGGGTGCTGCGGTTCATTGAGGGAAACATGAATTACGTGACATTCAAATGCGGAGCATGAGCTCCTGTCCGAGGAAACTGGTCTGCATGGCAGTTTTGCAAGATGATAACAAGCATGATGTCATTTTCAGTGCATTGGACATCAAACCTGCAGTACAAGTTGTACACTCATTTTGTAGCGATCCGTGTACAGTATTGATCTTTGAGGAAATATCATAAAATTGCATTTGTGTGCATGTTTCCACTGAAAGGCAGACGGTTGTAGGTTTGAGATCCATTTAGGATAGCAACAGTTCTCTGTTTCCTTAAGCAAGGCAGAAACCTCTGAATGGCTCTCCATCTGACATTCTTCAAATTGGATAACATTCATTTTCTACCGCTTATCCTCACGAGGGTCGCGGCTGTGCTGGAGCCTATCCCAGCTGTCTTCGGGTGAGAGGCAGGGTACACCCAGGACTGGTGGCCAGCCAATCACAGGGCACATATAGACAAACAACCATTCACACTCACATTCATACCTATGGACAATTTGGAGTGGCCAATTAACCTAGCATGTTTTTGAATGTGGGAGGAAACGGGGAGAACATGCAAACTCCACACAGAGATGCCCGAGGGTGGAATCGAACTCGGGTCTCCTAGCTGTGTGAAATTGGATAACATATACATTTAAATGTTTTGGTCCAGCCCTGCCATGGTCCACTGACACAGAGTTGCCTCTAAGCATCCAGAGATGCTAATGTACATTTAAATACAGATGAATTACAAGTACCTAATTCATTACCATGACAGCTGTGAAAACATCCAAGCTTGCAGTCCACTCCTTCCCTCCTCTTCATTCCCTGCGGTCTATACAAGTACCCACACTCTCCAACCCTTCTCTTAAAATCTCTACACATATATTGCAATGAGTATATTCATATGCAAATAGCTGTGCAGTTAAGAGGGGAAAAGTAACCAAGCTTGACAGACACCCTTATGACCCCTACCAAAGATGTCTGAAGGCAAGGGAAAACATCCATCATGTGACACCGGCGCAGCCAGGGCCGGGTCAAGATGAATGCTCTTGAGAGGAGGTGGAGGAATATTCAAATTACAGACAAATTAGAACAAATAACGATAGTGTCAGCCAAGAGCTTGAGCAAGTAGACATTCAACTTGTGACCAATATAAGTCAGCAGACATCCAAGATGACCGATCGCTGTGACCTGTCGGTACAACTTAATGCAATGGAGATAGCGTGAGCGTCAAACAGCCACCTTATTGCATCACCTGGTACTAAAACACTTCATTGGTGCGAGTGATGCATTAATATCTTAGCATCTTTAAAAAAGCTCTATCAAGTCATCTGAAGTGATATGCATTCTCTCTCCGAACATTTAACTTTCATAGAAATGAAGACTTAAGTCCGAGACGTGGTCGCTCATGATGCAACAAAACTTTTACTCAACTATTAAGCAGTCAGACTAGAATTGACTGCAATTATTTTGTAATCATCATTCAAGGACTTGCGTTCCATGGCAACAGTGTTTTTCATTTGAAACAAGCCAACACTGTGCATTTCTTTTTAATATTCTGCTGCGGTGGTAAACACCTAATCAACACTGATTGTGTATAATAGCTACACAGTACATGCTTTTGATTGTGTCTTATGCTCAATGTAGACAAAATGGCCTGCCGCAGATTCTAGAACCACCAATAATTGACTTGTGACTAGCACTTATTTTATAATCGTGCTCCCCCAATAATAATGATATACCAACTCACTACTTGTCATGTATTATATGATCAAATAAAAATTCACAAAGCAGGTGAAATACATTTTGGGGTTTTTTTTTTGCAATTTTTTTACCAGCTGAGATGTCATGAAAAATGTTTAGTGTATTTCAAATTGTTATATAAGCTCATATATGGCCACCACCTTTGTGGTCTGTTTTGTTGCCCAACATTGAATATCTTTGCTCAGTTTTTGATTGGGTAGGATAGCGTTTGCCTGCATTGAGAGGTGAAAAAACATAAAAATCAGACAGCTGTCTACGGATGGAAAAACGAGCTTTTTTTCAATTTTGTATCCGATGATGCAAAATCCATACACTTTCCTCTTTTTTCCTCCCTTTATTGAAACGTTCACATTTCTCTCTTGTTCACTCTCAAAGTTAAATTTCGTTTGAATTTTAATGATCGACCTACTAAGTTGGACACAAGAAATGATCAAGTACTCACACGTACAGTATTTCACCCCTCGTCGTCTTGGCGCCGTTCAGTTGTAGCATTTTTGTATCCTTGTTAAAATGTGTTTTTGATGTTGTCGTAGTTTGCTCATATGGTTAGCTTCTTCTGTTTCTTCTATTCTTTACAGTGTTGGTAGTTAGCAGGTAGCTCACATGATTAACTACTTTGCTAGCCATGACCACAACAGGAAATGGTACAATTGATTGATTGGTCTAAAGCCAGGACGCAGAAGACAATGGGCAATGCGACAGAAAAGAGACAATAGAGGGACACCGCCACCTCATGTTAGAGCATAGAACTACAACACTGAACTTCCCATAATGCAATTGTCCTAAAATGGCCCTAATCAAGCTTTCTATGCTGTAACTTTGAAAATATACCATTTATAAAAAAGGACTCTTACTATGTGGAATTTTAGTTATCACAGTCAGGTCTGGAAGCAATTAACCACAAAAAATGATGGCTGGGTTTCACTAGGAAGTGTTTTATATATGACGAAAGACACTATATAATCCCAATCCATTGTGATTATTGTTCACTGCTTCACGCTAGTACTTAATATATGCCTAATATATGTTAAATGCAACACTTTTTGAAATGAAATATATTGTACAAAAAACTGTATTTGCTACTTCTTAGTTGATCTGCTGTGCAAATATTGAGTTGATTTGACTCAAAATAAGACAAATAGACAAGGCAAGACTTGCAACTTTTGCCGTATTGATGTCTCTATACTGGATGTCCATTTTTTTCTCTTCACTCCAAAGTTCACTTCTCAAAAATATTAGCTGCATTGCTATTTGAGCATTCTGTACACTCACCCACCCAGTGCACAGTGCTGTTGTTGTTTGTGCCCTGCAAACACACACACACACACACACACACACACGCTGGCATAGCTTCATGCATATCTATACATAAAATACTAAGTCTGACATTGCAGGAACGATATGTGTGTCCCTGGATGCATCAGCAGATTGTAGACCCTCAGGCTCAAACTTTCAAGGAGGGTTCATCAGCAGCACAAATGTATCAGTCTTGATCTTATCCTACAAACATTTTGAGTTTAGCGTGTGGGTGATATGACGTGTGTTCATACATGTATGCACACGAAGGGCAAATACAGATATTTGTCACAGTTCACAAACTCAATGTTTTATTGTCTTGTTTGCAGCAGTTGGGAAATAATCTGGATATGGCTGCTCAGGTACAAGCTTCCCTGATCTAATTTCAGCACAGACGGCAGCAACAAATTTAAGGACACATCAATAGTCTCCTGAGACACTATGTGGACAAATGTATTGGAACACCTGGCCGTTACACCTATGGGAACTGTTGGGATTATTATTGCAACTTTAGATGCAGTGTAAATAAGTATACAGTCGGTCCTGGTTCATTGCGGTTCAAACATTGTACCCTTACTCTATCGCGTTTTTTCGAGAATTCATTAATAAATGACCACTTCTTTGTGGTTGATTATGGACTATTAATCATCAAAAATCAAATACTGAAAAGTTTTATGGAGTATTCTGGTCAGTAGGTGTGTTACATGTTGCATGACATTGTGGTCATCCATGGCATGGCATGTAGTCATCCATGGCATATCTAACACAACATAGTTCTCCCATTCCATGTGGAAGTGGTAAGGTTTTGACTTTTTTCATTGTGTTTCTTTGTCACTCCATTGGAAACATTTCAAATGGGATAGTTCAGATGTTTTGTCATGAAGTTGCATGACACCCCCATAAGCAGTGAAGTCCAAGAGGTTGTTATGCTAATAATTGTGAAAGTGTACCTGGTTTTTGAAGCAGTTTTCGTATAATTCAGCAACAAAATATTTTGCCAACATTTTGCCACACATCACATAAATTATCTCTGTTTTCTTATTTATTGTATTGCACATAACAAACTTGTATTTTACCTTTTGGCATGATGGTATTAATACAGATGAGGACTGACTACTCCCAGCATTGCTTGTTTATTCAGCCATCTTGGATCATACACCCAACACTAAATCTTGTCTCCGTATCAGTTTGTGGCCTCAGGTGCCCAAAGAAAGAATCCAACACAATGGTGACTCTGTTTTGTCATGTTATTAAGACACTGCGTGAGTCCAGCTGTGTTCATAACTTGCTAATAATAATAGCATGCTCTCAACTGGAAATCAACCCAGTTCTTTAGTTCTTCAGTTAACGGTTGGGGCTGGTTGTATTGACTGGAAAAAAAGCTATACTGGATAATTTAGCGAAATGTCTACATTTCGGCTTATTTTGGATGTACACTGTTATCTTTTAACAGGATTTCTGTCGTATTATCTATTATTTATTGTTATTCTGTAATTGCATCTTTTACTGGGAGACAATATTAAAAATCACTCCAGAGGCAACAAATGAAAAATTGCTATTTTGCCAATTCTGATGCAGCAATGCTAATTAATGTTCACTGTGACTGTCAAATAAACCAATACAATAAATGTATCCATTACAATGTATAATTGTTTTCTGCATGTAAAACTTTAACTGCTCTATAGTACAAGGGTTCAATCACAAATCCCAAGGGTCTACTGTATAACAATGTAACTTTTAATTTTAATCAGTGGCATGCCGTCAGGGCGAGCAAAGCCTTCTCCCCCAGCCTAAACACTCTCTATTAACAGTCTATTGTTAGTCTCCATTTAGTAGCGTGTTTCATGGTTGCACTTGGTTGCTTCCAGGAGTGTATTTGTATGTTAGATTTTTGTGTCCAGTAGGATTTCAGCTGTCTGATGCCATGTCAATGTAATCTGCCCAAGGCCTTCAGAATCAGGAATGCTGGCCAATGTCACATGCACACCTTTAGCAATCAGATTTCAAATTCACCTCACAAGGCCAGCTAGCTGACCCACAGTGATGTCTGAATTTTCCCGTCCTCGATTGATCAACTGCTTGTATTGTTTCTTGAATTGGCTCATCGTTGTGCATTGTTTGATTTCCTTACTCAATCCATTCCATAGTTTGATTCCACATACTGAAATGCTATGGCTAGCATAACGTAGTCCTAGCATAGAAGTGTTTCAAATGTACTTCTTCCCTGAGATCATATTTCTCCTCTCTTGTAGAGAAGTATTGGATGACATTTTTAGATAATTGGTTATTTTTAGCCTTATGCATTATTTTAGCTGTTTGAATATTAACTATATCAGCAAGTTGAAGTATTTGTGATTTTAGAAATAAGGAGTTAGTATGTTCTCTGTAGGCGGCATTATGAATTATCCTTACTGACCTTTTTTGCAGTACATTTAGTGAGTAAAGATTGCTTTTATAGTTATTAGCCCATATTTCCACACAATAAGTAAGATATGGTAGAACCAGAGAGCAATAAAGAGCGTGGAGTGATTTCTGATTGAGAACAAATTTTGCTTTGTTCAATACTGAAATATTTCTTGCCACCTTATGTTGTATATTTATAATATGATGTTTCCAGCTCATATTTTCATCTATTGTGATCCCCAGAAATTTATTTTCGTTCACCCTTTCAATGTCGACACTGTCTATTTGTATTTGCTGGTGCGTGTCCTTTCTGCTGTTACCAAACAGCATGATTTTAGTTTTACTTAGGTTCAAGGACAATCTATTATCATCAAACCATCTTTTTAGTGTGACTATTTCTTCTCTGACCTTTCTAATGATTTTGTCTGTACTCCCTCGGGAACAAAAAGCAGTGGTATCATCCGCAAATAATACCAGCTTTAAGTCTTTCATAACTTTGGAGATATCATTGATGTACAAGTTGAACAGTTTTGGCCCCAGTATTGACCCCTGGGGAACTCCGCACGTAATATTTGAACTTGCAGATGTGTATTCTCCTAGCTGTACGTATTGCTTCTTGTCAGCTAAGTAAAAGAGACGTATGATACTCATTTGTCAGCCCTTTGTATTGAGTTGTGGACTCCTATAGAGCCGCTACACACAATAACCAGCACAAAAGGCTTTCTAGATCTGCCAGAATCTGCACCTAATCCAGCTGTATTTATTTGGATTTCGTGCTTCCAGCGATAACTGTCTGTTTTAATTTATTCCACCCACGGCCCACCTCTGGGCACCCCCACTTTGCGATTGGCCACACTCCCAGGTGCCGCTAGCTGCGAACCCAACTCTATAGGAGTTGGACAACATGCTAGGCTGTAGTTCCTTTTACAACATTATGCTACATTTAGGATAACGCATAGCGGTGAAGGTGAGCTATCATAGCTACATTGGTCTTTATAAAATATTATTATTATGCATTGTTATGGTTATATACTGTAGGTCTTCCGCACTGTGCTAGAGGTTCTGAGTTGGAGAGGAACAGGAGTGACATGTTTTTGAGAACACACCAGATGCAGTCTTTTTAAAAATCAATACCCTCACCTTGGGCATGTTTTGTGCTGCTTCTTTTTCTCCCAAGACCCCACTTGCCCGTTGGCTAGAACTGTCTCAAACCGACTAGGTAGACTTCAAACAAGCCTTCAACAGAAAGGTTTGCATAAAGGAGCTGCCGTGTGCATTATAAACACCGGAAAGCAATCCCTATACGCGCACCCCTCCTGTTGAGAAGCATAACGTGACAAATGAATACATCACAATAATAACTGTGTGACTACTGGCTGTTTTAATATCTACTAGGTTTGTGCCTGTGTGACAGAATATGGCATCAATAAAACAACTTTAGAGCCCAAATATGATGAATCTCTATCAGTTCAATGCCGGAAGCAATGACGCAGAGACGCTTTTGGTAAAGACTGATTAAACTGCAATAGTACAGACCTTCAGCTATAATTTCATGGTGTTTTACACTGACATCCAATGAATGAATATGATGCTGGAGATGTGCTGATTATGTGTGTGGATCCACGCTGGGTATTCATTCATCATTTGCGTTCTGTTCTGTTCCTTTGGTTCCTTTGGTTCCTTTGCTTCCTTTAGTTCCTTTAGTTCCTTTGCTTCCTTTGCTTCCTTTGCTTCCTTTAGTTCCTTTAGTTCCTTTGCTTCCTTTAGTTCCTTTAGTTCCTTTGCTTCCTTTGCTTCCTTTAGTTCCTTTAGTTCCTTTGCTTCCTTTGCTTCCTTTAGTTCCTTTGCTGCCTTTGCTTCCTTTGCTTCCTTTAGTTCCTTTAGTTCCTTTGCTGCCTTTGTTTCCTTTAGTTCCTTTAGTTCCTTTGTTCCTTTAGTTCCTTTGCTTCCTTTGGTTCCTTTAGTTCCTTTGGTTACTTTGGTTACTTTGGTTACTTTGGTTCCTTTAGTTCCTTTGCTTCCTTTAGTTCATTTAGTTCCTTTGCTTCCTTTAGTTCCTTTGTTCCTTTAGTTCCTTTGCTTCCTTTAGTTCCTTTGGTTCCTTTGGTTCCTTTAGTTCCTTTGCTTCCTTTGCTTCCTTTGGTTCCTTTGGTTCCTTTGGTTCCTTTAGTTCCTTTAGTTCCTTTGCTTCCTTTGCTTCCTTTAGTTCCTTTAGTTCCTTTGCTTCCTTTAGTTCCTTTAGTTCCTTTGCTTCCTTTGCTTCCTTTAGTTCCTTTAGTTCCTTTAGTTCATTTAGTTCCTTTGCTTCCTTTGCTGAGCGCTGCCTTAGTAAAGGAAAGGCAGATACGTCACTTCATTGTGTAATTGAGCGGCCGGTGAGATGAACTGTGGTCTCTGCTTAGTTTCTAAAAATGAACATGGGGGTCAAAGTGCATCACCATTTTGAACCAAGTAAGTAATTGCTGTAAACAGGAGCATTAAGCCGCGCTTTAGAGCAAACCTCTTACTACCTTTCTATTGCACTGCTTGCCGCACAGCCTGCTCAGTATTTATTGAGACACCTCCAAAGCAATTTGGGATGGCAGGCGCAGATGGCGCCTCTAATCCAGGTAAATTATCTTTGAACCATTCAGAGTAAACAGACGTGCCTTTCTGTAAAAGTCTGGACTCTGGCAGACATGAAAGGGATGGTGTGTGTGTGTGTGTGTGTGTGTGTGTGTGCGCGCATTACACAAGACACTGTATAGGCAAACACTGACTGTGCTTCTGTACTGTGTATATACACCACAGTTATTGATGTAAAATATGTTTGCCGCTATTTTCATAGTTATTGCCAGTTGTTGACAGAGGTTGAAAAGCACATTCAAGACATTTTAAAAGCCAATGTAAAATGTGTTTCAACATTATGTCAGCAGAAATCCTAATCATTTCAATTCAGAACACAGTACCGGTCAATAACTATATCCAAATGTGTTTTTTTCTTTCTTTTAAAGTTCTATTTTATTTGTTTATAATACACACTGGACTGGTCACCAGCCAATCACAGGGCACATATAGACAAACAACCATAACGATGTCCTGACTATATGGTCTACATGCTCACCACTCATCCACCGTGCAGCCCTCAGAGGCATATTATATTTGGTTAATGTTATTGTAACTATAACTTTTTGGGTTTGGTTTTACTTTATTTGGACAGATGCTTAGCGCATAGACCTCACAGCTAGGAGACCAGGGTTCAATTCCACCCTCGGCCATCTCTGTGTGGAGTTTGCATGTTCTCCCGGTGCATGCGTGGGTTTTCTCCGGGTACTCCGGTTTCCTCCCACATTCCAAAAACATGCTAGGTTAATTGGCCACTCCAAATTGTCCATAGGTATGAATGGTTGTTTGTCTATATGTGCCCTGTGATTGGCTGGCCACCAGTCCAGGGTGAATGGACAGATGCTGAGGCGTTGTTGTCTTGCTCAATGCCATCAATGTCTAAAAGATAAACCTGTACCCTGCACAAAGGCTCTAATCCGTACTCTAATCTTTCATAACATGCTCAATGTGAATGTGAAGGTAATAAATGTATATAATAAAAACTAAAGTATGTCTACAGGCAACGAATGAAACCACTTTCTTCAAACATTTTGGAAAGAGCAATACAGATAAATTGCATAGCGTCCAGAGGTGTCTTGTAAATTCTGAATATTTCAGAAGATCTGCCCAGTAGGAATAGGAGTAGTAAAAGAATATGAAAATTATAGCTGAATGGGGACACGTGTAAATGATGTCTACGGGCAAAATATTAAATGGGTTCTTCGGAAAGATAATATATAGATGAAGAGAGGACATAAAACAAAAATGTAGCATATTGTTTTTTGTGAAGAGAAAAAAGAATGTAATGGAAAACATCCAGAGGGCAGACCACACAATATTTATGGAATACTTCAGAGATTTCTGAGAGCAGGACATGGCAGATTATTAAGCGAGCACACATAGAACAGTGCAGGCTTCCTGTTTTGGCTCTCAACAAGGCAGACAGGGCAAGATCTATATGAACTGCGGCCAGGAAGAAAATATCTTTGTTGTACCTTAGAGAGATGAAGCTGATGACACTCTGTAGCAGGGCTACAGGAAGACAAGAATTCACTTTAGTCCCCCCCCCCCATGTGCTCAGGCATCCAGGGTGCTGCAACAGTCTATTTTGTACCATCTTCATACCCTACATTATGTTTTCTCTTCTACTGTGTAGTGGAGTGTGAAAGATGGGATAACTTTATTCTGACTTGTAATGGGTTTTAACAGGAGCATAAATGAATACACGTTAGATTCCCTGCCTATGTCAATGAAATACAAATTGTCATCCTTTAAGGACACACTGATGGCTGACCTTAGAAATCTGTTTTATCACAGATTATAGTTTGTAGTTCAGTAAAAATATTCAGAAATATTTTTTTTCCATCGGTTTTTTCCTCTAAATGGAATAAAATCCTTGGAGAAGTATCCGCTTTATGTGTTTTATTGGCTCTTCTGAATGACTGAAGGACACGAATCAATGACTTGGTTTTTTAGTTCACAGTAGTTTCGAGGTCCTCCTTGTTTGAGAAAAAAAAGGCTGTACATTTTTACAATGAATTTACCAAAATAAGGTTTCATTTCATAGGAAATGTCATAGTCGTAGAAGAAAAAAAGGTCCTAGTTTTGCTTTTAAAAAAGTAGAAAAATTCAGACGCTGCACGGTGTGTTTAGTGCGCAGGCCACACAGCTAGGAGACCCGAGTTTGATTCCACGCTCTACTATCTCTGTGTGGATTTTGCATGTTCTCCCCGTGCATGCGTGGGTTTTCTCCGGGTACTCCGGTTTCCTCCCACATTCCAAAAACATGCTAGGTTAATTGGCCACTCCAAATTGTCAATAGGTATGAATGTGAGTGTGAATGGTTGTTTGTCTATATGTGCCCTGTGATTGGCTGGCCACCAGTCTAGGGGTACCCGGCCTCTTGCCCAGCTGGGATAGGCTCCAGCACACCCACGACTCTCGTGAGGATAAGCGGTAGAAAATGAATGAAAATGAATGAAAATTGAAAAAAAATAATAATAAAAAAGAAAAAAGAAAATGAATGTCAGTCATACTTTCGAGACCAAAAGTCATAATCTTAATCTAATATAGTCAGATTTTTTTTAAAAGTCAAATTTTTTTTACCCTTTTTCCTTTTTTGAGAACAAACTTGTAATCTTATGAAAATAAAGAGAGATTTATTTTTCAGGAAAAAAACTGATCGTCTTACCAAGAAAAGAGTCACAATCATCTAAAGTGATTTTACATCTTTAACTAAGGCAGTTTATTTGTCCACTACAGTGAAGGTGCATCAGAGTCGCCCTTAAAAGAAGGTACAAATT
This sequence comes from Doryrhamphus excisus, assembly GCF_030265055.1. NCBI lineage: Eukaryota > Metazoa > Chordata > Actinopteri > Syngnathiformes > Syngnathidae > Doryrhamphus > Doryrhamphus excisus. Next base: position 9,932,959 of record NC_080468.1, read on the forward strand.
AGTGGAACCTCAGTTAGCGTACACCCTGACTAGCATGTTTTTCGGTTAACATCCAAAACTTACGCCTTGGTTTGTCTACATTTTAGTTAGTTAGTGTAGTTTAACTGTATTCTTACTGTATTTTTACAACAAAATGTCCTCGTTAGCAGCTTGCTAATACGTGGAAACAAGAACTGGAAGTCAGCTCAGACCGATAGTCACCTTTACACTCCTATTATTCTTTGTTTACAACACATTGATCAACTGTAATGCACAGGCTACGGGATCAATGCCGGGCCACAGGAGACAGCTGCTGCTTTTAAACATAGCATGCTACCGAGCTAAGTAGTCGAATTTATTTATTCTAAACTTAAGAAAGGGTTTCAAATGGAGTGGGGAAGAAGGACAAAGTAGGAAGACATAAACTTACCACGTCCACATGGATTGGGAGTTGGAGATGTTGGACATTTCATGGTTGACTCCATGCAGTGTGAAGGTAATGTAATCTAACGAAGAAACTTAAGCAAATTAGATGAAGAATAGTCGCAGTAGTGTACAAACAAGCTGTATCATTGACTATAATAATAATGCAAAGAGGCTACAACTAAAGCTACAGGTAGGGTGTCAATACAAAATGGTTTGCACCACTTTTGCCCGGAATGTTTGAATGGGTACTACAAGTAGTACAAAAATGTAATTCACATTTTTTGCCAAAAAACGCCAATAGCGAGCACAGCTGTAAAGGTGCAGTGCGGTCATAATGGGCACAATGTGACTCTTGTGTGCCGACAATAGCGAGGAGCTAAGAAAAGTGTTTGCTTTTGCTGCCTGTCAGCCTCCAGATCATGCTTAGGAGGCACATGGGAGGTGCAATTTTAGTGCTCCAGGGCCAAAGTTAATTGTGTGTAACTTCAGGGTTGAAGTTCTTTCTATCCTCTGATGTGCAGGCGGCAAGCTGACACCGCAGCACTCGTGATTTTTGGGACAGTGATCTTTTATTTGGTCCACTTGACCAATGTTTACAACACACACACATGTAAGAACTGTTCTCTTTAATAGGGAAAACAGGGCAAATAATAGATAAGATAACCTTCTACTACAATGCAATATTTAGCTATGTGCATGTATCAGAGACAGTTCCTTGGCACTGTTGTACCATAGCATACGAGTGCAGTGTTTACTTTGGATGACAGATGCAATCTGCCCCTGTATCAGCTTCTCAGGTCAATCTATATCTCATTACTCTATCCAAACAATGTCATCTCGCTTGGAATGCACACACACACACACACACACACACACACACCTACACACACACACACACACACACACACACACAAACACACACTTTTTAATAGAACACCCCCCTTGTTAAACTATAGCTGCAGATATAAGAAATATCAGTTTTTTGCCTGTAGTACAGGGACTTCAAAAGACATGATTCCATTTCACACCCTTACACGTTTACTCCTCATTTTCCTGCAGACATTTTCTCTCTCTTTGCTATTATTCGCTTTGCGCGTATGATTTACTTTCTATTAGGGGATTAAAAATCAATTATGCAGGAAGCCATGCGTAGGCGTGATTATAGCCGCGCATGACGGCGCCATTCATCACAGGACCGCTCATCTCTACGGCCGCTGGTTACACAACACAGATCAGGAAAGTCGCCTATGAGGATGAACTTTTTTGGAAATATTAAACGTCCAAATCATAGAAAGGATGATGAAGCTCATTTTTTGTTTGAATGAAACAAAAAAAATTGAATAAAACTTTGATACAGGACAAAGTATACAGGTCATTTCTTGCATTCACTCCTAGTGAATAAAACTACAGGTTTTTTTGTTTTAAGTATCTATCAGGTGAATCCTTCAGTTATGCAGCTGAGTCAATAAAACTCACATGAACTCACATATTTTGTATAATTTACAAAATGTACTTTTTCACAGTGGTGTACTATTAGGGCCACAATGACAATGAGAAGCACTGACCTACATTTACTACAATTCTAATATTTGTTCTATGGAATAGTATTAACTTCTGAACAGTCTATTATCATCATTTTGTAGCACATTTTGTGTCAGCTCTGCTTTCATTAGGGGCCGTCCATAATTTTCAACATTTTCACGAGCGTACAAACCGTACGAGGGGGGGAGGAGGTTAAGACATCAACGTACGCTTTTTTGAAAACCAGAAAATGTCGATGTCTGTATGTTCGAACCGCGGGACGCAGTCAAATTTTAGCGCGAGTAGACTGGTCCCCTGTCGTCGTATGCTAGTGCGAGAGCGTACCAGTCCACGCGATACTCCACGTAGCTCTGCGTGCTTCGCATTCCAACACAACAATCAGACAATGGCCGACCCCGGTGATTTCGATGACCTATTTTCGTTCATCAAAAAGAGAATTACTGCCATTCATCGCTCACCGATACGAACAATACATCAATGTTTACTGCTTTGTGCGTTCGGAAAGAAAGCGGAAGGACGCTGTAGCGGCTGGCCGGGCGGCTTGGAAAGGTTCCAAATCGAAGGAATCGAGCAGGGCGGATTTGTTCCGAAGTGCCGTTGCGAAAATGGAGAAGATCAAAACTAAACCGACCACCCTGAATCTATTCGCCAGCTCTGTGTTTATTTTCTCTATTTGGGCATGGACCTGGCTATGATTGCCATTTTCTGAATGACTCTGTGGTGGTGAATTTGACTTTGTGGACAGTACAGTAACAATCAATGTGATTTTCACTTCCTGTGATACACTGACTAGACTATAGGTGTGATTGTTAAGCCTTTTCAAAACAGTTGTGGCATCTTTATTGCATACTTCGCATACTAGAGTTGAGTTCAAGGGTTGTGTCCATCATTTCAAAGAAGATTTGATCTCCTCAGGCTTTTGGAAACCAGTGGCAACTCTTCTGCTCCTTGAGTAATCATGTGTGTATACAAGAAGTATTCCCTTGTTTAAAGAATCCTGTGGAAAACAGTTGTTGCATCAGGACTTTTCTACATGTATCATTTGATAGAAAGAACAATACAAAAAGACCAAATTTGTAATACATTTGTATTTTCTTGAAAGAAAAATACAAAAAAGAGGCATTTGATATAATTTTTTTATCTTGTTCGTGTTCAATACAATGTTGATGGGCAGTGACTGATTGACCAAAGTCCCAAAATACAGCCAGAGAACACAATTGGACATGTTCGAATTTCCTGGCTGTATTGGGTCAGTTGGTCATGGACCTATCAACATTTTTCATTTGGGATTGTACTCTTTTTAGGGGGGGGGTACTCTTTGTACTTCTTTGTGAAAATGTTGAAAATTATGGATGGCCCCTTAATGTACGATGTATATGTTGTATTTATTATGTCCAATCAGAGTTCAGCTTCAATGTGTTGCCATGTCAATGTAATCTGCCTAGGGCAGGGGTCTCAAACTCAATTTACTTGGGGGCCACTGGAGCTCGGGTCTGGGTGAGGTTTACCCCCCCCCAAAAAGCGCATTTATTAAAAACAGAAAAATATACAAACTTTTTCAGTGCTTTGGTTCCGATTTTCTACAATAAAAGCTCTGATAAAACATTCCACTGTTCTCAAATATCTTAATTTTTATTTTTCTGCACAAAATAAGATGAAAAATAAATAAACAAATCAAGAATAAAGAAAATCAATCAATCAGTAATAAATAAATATAATAATAATAATAAAACAGCAAATAATAAAAACTTAAGAAACCACATATAGTTGGTGGGTAGACAAATTATTTTTTTCAGATTAAAATGAACAAAGCATTATTAGAGCCCTGTAGACATGACAAAACACGACTATAGTCACATTTATACTTTTTTATTTACAACATATTGCGCAACTGCAGGGTCTTGAGACACATGCTAACTCGCAAACTAGAGAGCTAGCAACCTAAACGGTAGCCTTCAAGTTATTTCCTTTAAATTTAAAAAGCCAAAAACTTACCACTTCCACACGGATAGGGAGGATAGCTATTAACAGTTATTTAACCTTTAACATGAACATTAATCAAACGTAATAATTTTTTCTGGGTACATGATACCATACAGCATCCATATCAAACTTGCGCGGGCCGCACTAACATTAAACTTTCATATCAAGACGGGGGCCTCAAACTAGTGTCGCAGGGCCGCATGTTTGAGACCCCTGGCCTAGGGCCTTCAGAATGACGAGTGCTGACCCATTCATCCATCCATCCATCCATTTTCTGTACCACTTATCCTCATGAGGGTCACAGGGGTGCTGGAGCCTATCCCAGCTGTCTTTGGGCGAGAGGCAGGGTACACCCTGGACTGGTGGCCAGCCAATCACAGGGCACATATAGACAAACAACCATTCACACTCACATTCATACCTATGGACAATTCTAAAAATAGGACACCGGATGCGACAAAGTGAGTGAGTTAGAAGTCATCACTTGTCCCTTGTGTTGTTGTCCCCGAGTGGTTAGCGTGCAGACCTCACAGCTAGGAGACCAGGGTTCAAGTCCACCCTCGGCCATCTCTGTGTGGAGTTTGCATGTTCTCCCCGTGCATGTGTGGGTTTTCTCCGGGTACTCCGGTTTCCTCCCACATTCCAAAAACATGCTAGGTTAATTGGCCACTCCAAATTGTCCATAGGTATGAATGAGAGTGTGAATGGTTGTTTGTCTATATGTGCCCTGTGATTGGCTGGCCACCAGTCCAGGGTGTACCCCGCCTCTCGCCCAAAGACATCTGGTATAGGCTCCAGCACCGCCGTGACCCTAGTGAGGAAAAGCGGTAGAAAATGAATGAATGAATGTTTTGGGAAGTCAAGTCATTTTTTTTCAAATTTTTGTGTTTTCCATAAGTTTTTCTGCCAAGCTAAAGAAATGTGCCTACACTGGGCGAACTGCAAGTCTGCCTCCTGAATTGTTTTCGCCTTCGGTTACCACATTACGACACCGGACTACCCGGAGAAAACCCATGCATACACATGCAAACTTCACACAGAGTTGCCTGAGCGGGGAATCGAACCTTTGAGGCCTGTGCGCTAACCACTCGCCCACCATGCAGCCTTAGCTTACCCATGTTACTTAAACAAGGACCTCACAGGACCAACTAGCTGTCCCACAATATCCATACATTTTCTATGCCGCTTATATCACTAGGGTCGCGGGGGTATGTTGGAGCCTATCCCAGCTGTCACCAGCCAATCACAGAGCAGGCGCACAATAACATCAGCCCTTTTTACATCTACGCACACATGTGTAACCAGATGAAAGACAAGGGAAGCACTTTGTCCCATATTATCGATGGGACTTGAATCCACCGAACAAGAATCAACAGCAACAGAACCAAATTGCATTACATTTTACATTCCTAGAAAGATGTGGGAAGAAGGATAACTCACAAGTTACAGGTAACATTGAATTTCTCCTTGATGAATATTAAAGGGTTATGCTTAGATGTGTGGAATTTTCACTCAGTATGCTTCCATTCGCCCTCCCAACAGACATATTCACATACATTGTCCTTGCTGCATTCGCTATAATGACATTCTGACCTTGTTGGCAAAACTCTTCTGAGCTGCTATGAACTGTTTGACATCCTGCATAATGACTGCTGACTGACTGCTTCACCATTTAGTCCCACCATGTCTTCAACCGTATGGGGAGGAAAAAACAGAGGCTTTGACCTTAAAATAATTAGAAATGTATTACACTAATCCCTTGTTCATGGTGGTTAATTGGTTCCAGACCTGGCCGCGATAAAAGAATTTACGCCATCTCTGATTCAATGTTAATAAATGGAATATTTCCATAGTTAGAGCATAGAAAACCTGTTTATGAATTTGTAAATACAGTTTTTAACATTATTAGAGCACTGTAGAAATTAAACAACATCCATAAGATATGCCATAAGATATATAGATATAGATATATATATAGATATATATGCCATAAGATATATAGTCACATTCACTCTCCTATTATTCTTTCTTTACAACACATTGCTTAACTCATCTCATGCTGGACGGACTCCAAACGGCTGCGAGTGAGCTCAAAAGCTAGCGAGCTAACACACCAGCAAGCTAGCGAGCTAGTCAATGAGCCTCAAGTTTAATTACATTACCACTTCCACACCAGAATGGAAGAAGAAACATTTTTTCACTCAATCATTTCAGACATGCCATGGCTGACTTCATGCAGTGTAGGTATCTAATCGAATGTCATGTCTCATCAATGTAGTAATATTGCCGATGCCTAGTAGTAGTACTAGTACATTACTGCTCCCTAGGTACCAGAATACTACATTTTGACTAAAACTAATCTACCACTACTACGAATTTTTGTATGAATTGTTCGAGTGTAATCCAAAGGGCACATAAACAGTCAGGAACGAGTCAGGAAGCAGACTCGTAACTAGTTTGTCATTTATTTACAAATCCTTACGCTTGTGCCGCTTCCAAAATGGGAAATATAAAATAATCAGATAATTAAAATAAATAGCAGTGGTGAACTGGAAATATGAAACACATAATTCCACTATTGTAATTATTGTGCCTGTAT